>NW_013665714.1:933758-973844 GCF_000517525.1 Limulus polyphemus
CTATTGGCTGACAAGTTTCATCAACATCAGCACACTAAACATTTGACGACTTTACAAAATTTTCAATATTTTGTGTTTTAGTGATGTAATTAACAGCGAAAATTAGGTGTCTATTTACTTGTGACAACTCAGTGTACATTGGCTAAATAAGCTTCTAAAATGAAAAAGTTTTGTGTCGAAAAATCAAATGATAATTTTTTACTATTGCTATAGTTTAGCGTTCAATGTACTGTAAATTACGAAAATAGTTTTCAAATGCTCATGACTGAACTTTCTTCAGCAAATTATCAAACTGTCTGATTCTTTTATTTGACTTTGTAACGCTAACTCTTCAAAAGCAAGTTACCTAAGCTTTAGTGCAAATACGTTTTGTGTTTAGTTTTAGAAAATGAATGTGGAGCGATTTATTATACTGAAATATTAAAAGAAAATATGCTATTCTTGTTGTTTTAGCGCAAAGCTACAAAACTGTCTATCTGCTTTGTGTCTATCACAGGGAAAAAGAAAATATAAAACAGTTGAGCAAAGAGAATTAAGAACCCAATTCCTATTCAAAAAAAAATCGCAAAATCCCCTTATGAGTAATTTCTGTCATGATAAATAACTTTCCCTCTCATACATTCTTTTCAATTTAGTGTTTGAGGTTTGCGTATATAAATTGTTTTTGAGGTTTACGTGTATTGTATTCTGTGACTACCTTTAAACCAATATATGAAATTATACATATTGTTCTTCAATGTTTGTTTCGAAAGCTGTCGACAAATTGTTTATCTAGTGCTCAAGTCCTTATATGAATCATATAACACTTATTTCTTGAATTAATTTAACTGACATATGATAAATAAAAGCTGGTTAAATTGTTTATCTGGTGCTCAAGTCCTTCATATAACACTTATTTCTTGAATTAATTTAACTGACATATGATAAACAAAAGCTGGTTAAATATTCGTCATGCTACTTACCTGCATAATCGTTTTCACGAATCAATTTAACCAGAAATAAGTGTTATATGAATCATATAAGGACTTGAGCACTAGATAAACAATTTTACCAGCTTTTGTTTATCATATGTCAGTTAAATTAATTCAAGAAATAAGTGTTATATGAAGGACTTGAGCACTAGATAAACAATTTAACCAGCTTTTGTTTATCATATGTCAGTTAAATTAATTCAAGAAATAAGTGTTATATGAAGGACTTGAGCACTAGATAAACAATTTAACCAGCTTTTATTTATCATATGTCAGTTAAGTTAATTCAAGAAATAAGTGTTATATGATTCATATAAGGACTTGAGCACTAGATAAACTATTGCTTGGTCATCACTAGTGACCCATTCTGTTAAAACAGCTTCTATTTTCTGGACAAAAACCGTAATAGTACCACTCTGATACCGCTTCGTTTCATTTAATCCAGTGTTTGCATTACGTGACGTATTATATATATATCTCGGCAGGGGAAAGCAAAGCACTCACTCACTAACTTTGATACTTAGCGAACAGAATTGTTCAATTTTTGTGGTTTCTGGACGTGATCGTGTCCATCTTGTTTGTGGGATGCGCATTAAAATCTTGCGTGAGACAACCAGCGGATACATTAATTGGGTGCGAACAGTTATTAATAATCTCTCTGTCCAAACAACGTTTTCACTAGCTTTCTCCTTTATGACAGTAACTTTCGCTTCATTTACAGTGCACATAAGAAACTCGTGTGAGCATAGTTTGTACGTGATATGGTGCATATATTTCACCCAAAAGTACAAATATATCCAGTGTCTTTCTGCTAAAAAGTATTGTATGCATGAAAATGTAAACTTAGCTGTTAACTTTTAAGTTTTATATTTTATATGCAAACAAGAATACGAGTAATATATTTTGCCCTTGATTTGGATAACTGCCCCAACCAAAATTACAGCCCTATAAGCCAAATGAATAAAATAAGGCTTAGCTTTACAGCATAGACGCGAATTTTGGAAGAGGTAACAAAAACAGTAGATTCTGTTTGGTTAGTGTTTTGTTTTCCCTTTATTTCCCTATCAGATATAATCATATGCAACCTTAATGTCAGCTTAGTTTTCTTCAATTTTATCAAAAGAATAGTTCATGCTGTTTTATAATATTCTTACTGCACAAATATTTGTTTCATGTCTCATGTCCCTTTATGATCGGTAGAACCAATTGCATGTACATTAGTTAACAAAACAGATACACTTACTTACCCAGCAGTAAGCATGGAATTTGTATACCTAATATACATAGTTGGAACATTTACAATATAAACTTCCTTCCATATTTGCCACATTTTAGAATAGAAGATGAGGGCTAAGATGCCATTCTTGTAAAGCGAAACTGTAATAATATATTTTCAAATCAGTATATATTACTCAGTTTGAATATCGTGTTAACACTATGACCGTTGAAATTTATATTTTTAGTACTCTTATAAGGCTTGTCTTCATTCTCGCACGCGTATATATGTATACATACAGTCTTAATATTAATTAATATTATTTTTATATTATTCATTTCGATAACGTTTTTAGTTAGCCATGAGCTCACACAAAGCGTTAATAGTTATCAAAAGTTGAAACGTTTCTAATACTTTCCATGATTTATTTAAAGTTAATTACATCCACCGTATTCAAAGCGAATAAATTTGTCACTTCAATGTCTGTTCACATTTGATTTGAAACTTTTCACACTTTATAATCAACGTTTTCCACATTGAGGTATCGTAAAATGCAGCACAGAATGTTTATGTGCAAAATAGTCTGTAGTGTGTGTAAAATTAGGAAATTTCATAAGCATATACAAATATATAAGCAGAAAATATTTATTGTCTTCAGTAGATGATGACAACCTTGCATTCCTTAATATTTTATAGAATTAGATTAGATTTACTTTTGTTTCTTTACTTATAAGCACAAAGATACACAATGGGTTATTTAACTACAGTTGGTATCGAAACCCGATTTTATAACGTTATAAGTCCTCAAACTTACAGCTAAACCATGTGGATGGGGAGGAACAAATTAATTTCATAGGTGGGATTATCGAGGCTTGATTTAAAACTAATAATAATTAAGTGTTCAATGTGCTTTAGACATCTCAAAATTACGCATAATATACTACATAAAACTAGTTATATGATATTAAGTAGCAAACACATTTTCTGAAATTAAAGCAAAATGTACTTGAAAAAAAAACCTTATTTGGTGTCAAAGTTCTGTAATCATTTACTATAGGTATATTCTGAGGGATGTTATTTATGCATACATGTATATATGCAGGATTACGAAGCCCAAAATCAGATGGTCAGAACACTGATAGTCCATTATGTAGTTTTGCGGTTAACAACAACCAAACCAAAAATGTATATATATATATATTATTTTTTTAAATATCCTGAGCGCAACCTAAAATATTAATAAAAAACTTACAAATTATAAACTAAATTATCGTTTATCTTAAATGGTATGATACATACAGAAGTAACGAGCGGGTATTTAAGTTTGGAAAATAAAAATTGCTCTATTGTTTCTTTAGAAATGTATTGTAATTGCAATTATCAATTTTTTTTCTCAAATTTAATTTCTCGTGAAAGTGCAAATATCTTTCACATACATGAGGCATATTATTAACCTTCTTTTAGTGATTAGTCTTGAAAAGCAGTGAAACTGAACTGTCCAACATCCTTCAAGTTGAACTTGTGCTGGGAACTAGAATGCCAGTGTAGATAAAAGTTCTTAGAACAATCCAATAATTTCGTTTTTCTGTTTAAACATTTTCATTGATGCTGTTTTAGATCATTTTTGCCACCAGGATATCCTTACAAAAAACTTCTTTATGGCAAATAACATAAAAAAACTAAAACCAATAGAAAGAACTAAAGTGTATAATATTTAAACTTGCCAATTCTTTTATTTTTTAGATTAGGAATAAATGATCGAAAGACTAAAATATATTTGATTTTGAAATGATTTGTTAGTTCTACTTTTGAAGAAACTTTGAAAAAAGATATCAAAAGTAAAGTATCAAATTTTACAAGCAAAAATAACAACGCATACAAATAAATATGTATCACATCTGTATTATAAAACAAAATGGACCGATCGCGGCCCAATGATTAACTTGCCGTCAATCTGTGATTCTGTGGTTTGCACTCCGTTACTGAATAACAAAAAAATCGTACTCTGAACTTTGGAGCAGTGCTTGAGTTATTAGAGTGGTGATTTAAAACCACTATTCCGTTAGAATAGCGGTGGGTGGTGTTACTAGCTGCTTTCCCCTTAGTCTATCACTTCATATTAAGGACGGTTAGAGCAAATTGTTTTCGAATATCTTTGCTCAAATTTCAACAAACAACAAAATCAGAATTAGTAAGTCGTCAAAAAGTGTTACAAATTACTTCATTTTAGGTCTTTTAAAACACTCAAATCACACCCTGTTTTAAGGAAAAGTGTAAGATGCACTCCTATTTTGTTTCATTGACATGTGTTTCTGGACAGACAAATATACATATATATACTCATGGGTAACATCAATGTAAGAGTCATTGCTAATTGAGATAACTAATGAAGTAATATATATTCAACTTAATCAATATTTTAGAACAAAGTGTAAGTGACCTGTTGTAAAGCCCGCAACTAAAACCAGATCTACACGTTCGCTAAATTTGTTTGCACGTCATAATATGGCAAGTTATATCATGTAACAACAAATCACATTTAATAATGATAAGCATTATAAACAGGTCATAGAAACCAAAGTTTTATGTAAAAAGAAAGATGTAAGAAAAGAACACACGTTCGCATATGTTAAAAAAATCGATCTATGTATTGCTAATTTGAAGAAATGTCAACAGTTATTAATACATTTGAATTCCAAAAGTAATTAGAGTCATGAATCAATAAGTTCAGATCGTAAAACCTAAGAGAAAATTGCAACTGTTATTCGAGTTTTGTGTGTTCGCGTTCAGCTTTCTGAATTAATGATAGAACGGAATTTCCACTTTTTAGCTCATTTCAATGTTATAGGGTTTAGATAGAAAATTCGACTCTGAACATTAAAGTTGAAATGGGTATAAATATATAGAAAGTGACTGTGTTTAGTTGTCAGCATTTGACAAATATGTTTTTAAAATATCTTAATTTTTAGATAAAACTCAAGTGATTTCAGACGAATCTTATGAAATATTCAAGGATTTAAACCTCTTTTTTCATCTTGTTTTATTCTTCTTTTTGACATGAAGAATGGTAGATTCTTAGCCAATATAAGTTAGCTGACGATAATGGATTCGCAACTGTGTGAGGAAAAACGACTATAGTTAAGATGTTATACCCGACTTCGGTGGTGATGGATGAAGAAAGAGATGTTGTGCCAGAACAAGGCTTATCGGAATGACAGCCGTACGCATGGCCGCCCAGCCGGTTCTTCTACCCAGACCCTGACCCTTGAGTGTGGCTAAACTTAGTTCACTCACGTTGGTACTATAAGTTATACTTACAAAAGATGAAGTAATGGGAAAATAAGGTTTCCAATTTTGATATATCAAAATGTATATTACTGCCTTTTCGATAAGAAGTGAGGAAAAATTATTGAAAACGTCTAATGGAAATATTGGATAACAGTTCGGATATCGAAGCACTGCGACTTCTGCTAAGTTGTGACTAGTATTCGATACCCGTGGTGGGCAGAGCACAGATAGCCCATTCTGTAGCTTTGTGCTTAATTACAAACAATCTTGTGACGAGTGTTTAATGCACATTACATTATTATTAATTATATTTTTGTCGTCTTTAATATTTTATATTTTTGAAGGAGTTTAAATGCTGAGAGAAGTGTACTTCTTTATGAGAAAATATTAAGTTCATACTATAATATATATTTTCATATTTTTTAACAACATAGAAAGCTTGTAATTAGAAAAATACAGAATATTTTAAATTATCTACTACTTTCACGATGATCACGACTAAATACGCTCTTATATAGTATAAAGTAGAATAATTCATACTGTAAAATGTAATTGCTTACTGTGCGATCTCAATGTTATTCTTATAACTATGAATTATAAAATACCTTCAAAAGTTATAAAAGCTTATGAAACTTTTACTACATAAGTTTCTTTAAAAACAAAAAAATTGGCATGTGTGTAATGTTCTATCTTAAATTTTTTTAAGAAAAACAACGATTATTTTACACACAATTCAATAAAAATGAGATTGTTTCCAGTCTCCAAATCACTAAAATAATAACTTACTGTACAAAGTTAAAAGTAATAAAAAAAACCCTATTTGACTGGAAAACAAACACTCTACATGTTTCGACGTATATTACGAGTGTAATGTTTTGCAAAAAACAACACTTATTCATACAATTATCAAAACACCGATTTACATATTAAAGAATTTCACGCCATCTGCTGACAACATTTCCACCAAGTCCATCATCCTTATTCAATAATTTAAATTTACTTTTTTTACATTTAATTTTCTCAATAGATTCACGTATATCCATACCAATTAAATTTATCATTAGTATGAGTCAATTCCTGGTAGAAGGTGTATAACTGAGGAAAGCAAGCATAGCATGGTAACAAAGTAGTGTCAAAGCGATCTACAACAAGGTAGTGCCATATATCTAAAAATAAAGACATTATTTCTCTAGATTTCTTATAGCATACACCGTGCTAATCAGGGAATGTTGAGTATAAGCTATCTTAGAGATGTTCATTATGTTTCTTATAAAGACTTAAAAAAACTTAGCAAAACAAGCTTGTATTAAAATTTCTAGAAATTGCGGCAAACACAAAGGGGAAATAACAGATAATATAGTTTTATTTTATTAAAGTAGAGATGTATCATGTACGAAATGTTGAAGCAGTTGATATTTTGGTTAATTTTTTTTCTCAGCGATCTTATTGGCTGTCCCCAAGTCGAACCGAAAATACAGAGATTAAAATGAGGTCAATGGTAAGTATTTATGATAAAAAAAACCTGAGGTGAAACTCAAAAGTTTATGTTTTTTTCACTTTATTTAGCACAAACATTGAAACTGTGACACAAATTAATTGATCTTTTGCAATAAATCAACTCGTTGAGAGAATAGGAATGATGAGTAGTACAAAGGACGAATCAAAGTCAACCTATAAAAGTTATAGCGATAAGCAATGCAAAAATTTTTGGGACATTCGATTAGAATAGATAACTTGACGAATTCCTAGCATTACAGATAAAACCGTATGAAAAAGTATGAAAAAGAAGTGAGCATCTGGACAACGTCTAAGCTGGTTTGGTTCACAAGGATAGACGAAGTGCTGCATCCTTAAAGAAACAAGGGACAAGAAAATATGGAGATTGAAGACAGACGACCTCCGGATGGTTAACGACACATGATAACGATGATTGCAATCAACTGCGTTTAAGAAATTTAAGTATGATTTAGCAAAATGTTTGTTTATCCTTGAAAATACGACTTAAACGATCAAAAATATCAAGAAATGATTGACAAGAGGAAACATCGTTCTCAAACATGAGCATATGAAAGCTAAACTAATAATAATAATATAAATATACTTCAAAATGTAATTTCTTGTCGTGTAGAATCAAATGCTGAAAGTGGGTGTCACTGTAAACAATACATTATCCTGAACAAACGTACGTTCTTACAATGTAGAACTCTCAGCCCAAGCATTATTGTCAATAAAACCTATTTGGTAAGCTTTACACGATACATTGTTTTACAGAGAGTTGAGTTCGTTATATTAAAGCGATTTTGAATGTGTAAATCAGAACCTCACATGACAAACATAGCAGATATAAAGTCGCGGTGTTACGGCACAATTTATAACTAATTTTGACATTTTTAGCGTTTCGCAGGCAATTTGATACCACGGAAGATTGATCGCTTTGGGGAAGGGTACGTAACAGCAACAGAAAATGTTTATAAATTCAACTCATAAAGATGTGTTTAGATTATGGATTTATAATTTCCAAGACGGGTTATCCCATGCACTTAATGACATTGGAAACAAAGGAATGTGGAACAACTTGGGATACCAAGACTGTCGAAAAAGAGACATAAAACAAGTCGTACTCCAATCGTGGTAAGCAAAGTGTGACGTCTCATAACAAGTGAAAATCTACGAACACAAAGGCCAGTGGCAAAAGCCGTCTACGTGCCCCATGCAACAGTACGTTACATGATCAAGAAGAAATTCTATCTGGAAAAGCGCTACAAGTCACGTGTACGCACGTTACTTCCTAGGCATATCCATCCAATCGTTGAATAACCCGAGCAGCTGGAGAATGAAATGAGTATGCATGTTATTCCATACAAAGACATACCAGTAAAGTCGCCGAATGCAACACCTAAAAAATGTTGTATGATTGGACTGTTGAAATAGTTTTGGGAAACTTTAGTCTTCATACACTAGATGACTTATGCAAACCCCACAATGATAAGGGACGTGCTTTAGGTACAACAGTCTTACGACGGAGTCCTTTACAATGGAAACTACACTACAGAGCTATTGTCAAAAGGCACGGTTGTCAAATAGGGCATGACCGGATATGGCGACATGATCTTTAACGACGCGGTAAGGCTCCAAAAATCATTTTAATATAACGTACCCAACTTCCGTACGATTGCACACATCCATACACTGGTACAAATTTAACATAGAGAAACTATTACACATGCACTGGAAGTGGAGAATATATGGAATGCAATTTATATTATCTTTCACCAATCTGAGTTTCCCAAACTTACAAAAGTTATATATATATTTAAGAATAACATTCTTACATATCATTTTCTTATTTAAGACAACTCATCTATCATTACGACGTTTAATCAGGAATGTACGTTAATACATTATGCCACTTCTAATCGTTAACGAGTATTGAAAGGAACCTTAATATTACTGAAATTCACTTATTGGAGTCACTATAAATGTTCAAATACAATCTTATTTAGCAATATGTTTCTACCTACCCATCTTTGTGGGGAGAGAAATAGAGTAACCAACAACATCATAAGCAAACATGAATTACAAAATTAAGACCAAGATAATAGTTGTTTGCTGATATTAACCTTAATCATAGCTCTACATTTCTGTAGGGAGGCCATGGCGATATTATCAATCTATTGTTACACAGCTTTGTGTTACATATACGTCGTAATTGATTATTGTATGCAAATAGTCTTTCTAAAACGCCCAGATTCATTAGGGCTTAAGAAAGAAGTATTTCCTCAAAGCAAGATTTATAAAACAACGTTTGGATAAAGAAGCACTCGGTTTCCTACATTTAATTTACAAGTAGAAAGGTCTAAACCAATAAGAGGTTAGAATAAATATGACATTATTTATAAGCTTCTTTGTAACGTTAGCTCTTTATTATTCTGATTAAACTTTTATCCACTATATATATTGAATATGTTTGTGGCTCATGTAAAAACCACGAAAATCCGCAAAAATACAACCATCATTTGTATTCGATATTTTAGCTCCCATCCTATTTTATGTTGAAAGTGCAGATCCCGAATAAATATATCATGATACGCGCATATGTTACTACTTCTTACGTTTTTAATACTAAAGAGTATATTCACAATATTTAGGCTAATTCATAAATCACTTATTTACAAGTTAAAAATTGGAAAACTTTAGCTTCAATACACTTTCTTAAAACTTAAGCAAAACTGTTCTCCAAGCAATTGGCCCGGCATGGCCAGGTGGTGCGGCCGCTCGAATCCCCATCACACCAAACATTCTCGCCCTTTCAGCCTTGGGGACGTTATAACGAGACTGTCAATCCCACTATTCGTTGGTAAAAAGAGTAGCCCAAGAGTTGGCGGTGGGTGGTGATGAATAGCTGCCTTCTCTCTAGTCTTACACTGCTAAATTAGGGACGGCTAGCGCAGATAACCCTCATGTAGCTTTGCGCGAAATTCAAAACAAACAATCCAAGCAGATGATCCTACTCTTCAAAAACGTTATAAAGCATCACAATAATAAACAAAAACCTTATCATTACATGATAACAAAAATTGCTTTATAGTTCTATTACACGTAAATTTATTAACATTTGATACTGCTAAGTTATTTTCAAACATTTAACTGAGTGTTTTCCATCTATTTTAAAAGTGTTTTAAGCATTGTGACACAATGAAGAAAATTTTGAAAATATTTGACTCTCTTTACAAAGAGAAGTAACATCGTTAACACTAGATATGGCAGATGTTGTGTGGTTGATATACTGTTATGTATTTTTCTTTACTTTCACGCATAAGTTGTACGAATCGATTTATACTTACGTTATATACTTACACTTATAGGACAAATTACACTTCAGTTGAAACATGTTTCTACTCCATTCCGTTTTATGCTTTTCATCATATTCCCATGAGAAGTTTCAAATAATATAAATGCCAAATGTCCGCTTGTTATCTAAAGTTTTAATACGGAATTTTGGATTTTTACCATAATCTAATAACTGTCTTATTGATGTATAAGCATTCATGAATAGGTAGTTAAGCCTTACACACGCCAATGAGAAGTTTCAGATAAAACGGGCTTCAGCACAGATGGATATACACTTACAAGAAACAAGTATGCAATTATATTTGTCACTTTCTCTCCCTTAACAATTTATCAAATTGAACCACTGATAAGAAAGTACTAATATTTCTTTGTATTTAAATTATTCAAATTAATTTGTTTCTCAAAATACCTATGAATGAACATTGTTATGTTCTTTGCTACAATAGATGTTGGTGCAATAGATGTTCAGTACGTTAAGTTCTGCATTATAGTTGTTAATATTTTTAGCATACTAATTTTATAACATCGTACGTGATACTGTGGCATAATCTATCTCCTAGAGTATTTACATTTTGCATTATTATTATTATTTGCAATTAAATGATAAATCACTTACAGTAAAATAATACTTGCTCTTTCTGTTTTTATATGTTGTATTTATTACAAAGATACTAAGGGGTATTTGCAGTCGTTCGTAATTTTGAACTACTGACCAAAGGTAAGGCAGCCAGTCAGCAGCACCCTCGCCACCATCGACCATCAAAGCTAAAGGATTGGCTGTAACCTTTAAAACGCATCCACAGCACAAAGGTAATGTTGAATAGAAATAATAGCATAAACTTATAAGTTTGATATACTTATTTATAAGTCATACACTAGATCTAGTTATTTCATCCGTTTAGTCTATTCTGTGCTATACTTTATATTTATGTCAATATTATATCAATCAAAGCAGGTACACACCAGAAAGGAAAACCATACATTTCCTCCATGCGATGAGTCTATTCATCTAAATTTAGAATATTTTATTATTGCAAAAAGAAGTTCACATACATGATACCTTGTCTGGAGAATATAATGTAATTTTTCATCTTCTCTGTTTAATTAAAATTTAACTTTAATTACCTTGCGCAAACACTCTTACTGCAAACAATACAAAACAATGATCAAAGTTTTCCGCTTCACTTGATAATTAATTTTTATAATGATTAATTATGCTTTAATAAGAATATTGTGAAAGAGAAGATATAAACTTGAAAGCCATATACATATGACATTAGCGGATCCTTTGTATTTAGTATGTTTCTAGTTGGTTAGTTAATTATTATTTTTTAATTCTTGGAGTGCTTTACTTACTTATATAATCTCACAGTAATTGAAATTGTTTTAAGCGAATACACCCATCATTCATCGTCATAACGTTTATTACGCCTAAAATCAAAGAGTAAAACCTATACAACGAGGAACAAATATAGAATGGCCCAATAAAAGCTGGACCGCAACAAAGTTGTATGTGTTATGTAACACTTGTATGTGTCCATTATTATTTGTTCAAGTATTTCATTAATTGATATGAGTTAAAATGGCATAGTTAAGGGTTTAAGGAGTACATTTTGCGGAATTTATTTCAGAAGTAGTACACATTAACAAAATAACGGACCAAGTGCATCATGGACATTCGAAATATTTATTGAAAGGATCCAAAGGTTTTAACCGACAAATCAATCCTTAAGCGTCTTTACAGAGAACTCCAGAAACAAAGATACGGTGTTGAATGTGAATAAGGATAAATAAGGATTTTTATTTCTTATAAGGTTTAGTCTGAGCTAGCCTGATGGTTAGAGTGATGGGCTGTGGCTAGTAAAGTCTAAGGTTAGAGCTCCGATATCGCTGAAAATCCTCCGTACTTTCGGCAGAGAATGTCGATCCCAATATTTAGTATCAGCCCGGTTTAAGCTTTTGCGTCGGCAGTTGCTTTTGATTGGTTACCCACCCTATAATCAGCATTTCAAAAGTAGAGACGGCTAAACTTGAACTCTTCTGATTGACCGCTTAGTCCATGTGTCGCATAACGTGCCGTTTAGGTATTTACTGGGCTATTCAGCCCTAAAAAGCAACATATGTCTAATGTTTCTTTAAACATTTCAAGTTAGTGTGTGAGATAGCGAATGCTGTTTTTATTTGATTATGGTTTTGTTTATCGTTCATTTATTATTCCTTCTATCATTCAGTTTACCTATGAATGTTTAGTTACATTAAAACGATAACTTCCTTTCTAGCTGATGACGGTTATTTTGAGTAAATATGCATGTATTATGAGACTGACATCAGTTTCCCCTAGCGGTGACGTACAGATACCATTAATGTTGCACAAGAGTATGCCAATTATGTACAGTTATCTTGCACAGGATTATGTAAATTATGATTACATGATTTGTAATCTCGTAATCTAATAAGTGAATAAAAACCATATATTGAGGTTTAACAAGTTAATTCACGAGATACAGCTGAACAGAATCATTACTCGATGCTGTTAACGTTATTTGTAGTTTAAATACGGAATATTGTTGTTTTGGAATTAGTTTTTTTTATTTGTCTGGTGTTTTCCACCCGATTCTTTATTTATTTATTAAAGTATTTATTAACTTGGATTTATATATTGTATTGTTCATTAACGTTACTTTGAAGTCTTAGCCAGGTACATATTTACTTATTGTGTTATGGTAAGTTATCAACTTTGTATTTCAAGAGTTTGAAAGTCACACTTTGGATTTCTGTGGTTGTCAAAGTGTAATAAATTTGTATTTTTGTTTTGTTCAACCCTGGTTGTAGTGGCGAGTTACTTTAAAACTGTTACTTCTTTGCACTAGACATCATCTGACACATTAGTTATTAAACTACATCTAATATAACAGAGTATTCTCAATTACTGTGAATACGGCATATGATAATGTACGTAATGCGTATATCCGTTATATAGGTCAGTTGGTGTTTTACAATTAAATTTACAAAGTTAACTAGTAATCAAAATCATTATATTAATCACACTTTATTGGTGATATCATAAAGGATTTTATAATCAGTTTCATTTGATTTAGTAGAAATATAAACTATATATAGTAAAACTAATTTCTTGTAGTTTCATTTTCTGAACTTTATAAATATAAAATAGAATATCTTGAATATAATTCGTATGTTGATGAAATCTGGAATAAATACGTTTAGGATCGGTAATTGCATAAGAATACTTGCTACCATTGACAGTTTGATAATACCAATCTAATTCGAAATCCACGTTTTTTTATTCTCTTTATATTGAACACGAAAATTACACTCATTTTAATATTCCACTCGTACACAACTTACAGAAACTGCGTACAAATGTGCTTAAACCATGCTATGTTTCATGTAATGAAACGGAGATAATTAAAAATTTTATAAAACTATTAATTTTTGTAAAAAAAAATCTCTCCAAACATTCAATCGTAAACTAATTCCTTATTCAAGAAATATGATTTATAAATTTTACGCACTGAAGAAGGTAAATATTCCATATAATTTGTTTAATTTACTTTGTAAAATAAAGAAGATGTCAATAAGTTCGGAGCCATAGGGTTATTGGAATCGTTACATGTCTGTTGTCATTGAATTATGTTATATTTTGACACCAGTCTCCACAGTAGCCTAACATATGAGGTTAATTTTGCAAGAAATAACAAATCCATTCAGGATTATGATTTTATTTAAGAGGAATATATGTGTTATGGTATGAAAATGTAAGGAATAACCATTGGTTTTAAGATGTTTTGTAAAGAGGTTATTTCAAAATGGTTAGAGTTGTTAGTTGTACATCCTGATAAGAAATTTTAGCACAAAGTTACGTTAAGAAGAATTTGGAAATAAACAGAACCATGAAATCACAGAGTTCTTCAAAATATTTATTAAATGTGGTCAACCCTTTCTTAGTAGCCAAGGCGGTCTTCTTAAGTCCCAAATCCAAACATAATCAAAATATATTATCCCTAAATTAAACTGTAAATAGTTTTCAGATTCTTTTTCAGAATCAGAATCATTTGGTTTTTAGAATAAAAAAATTACTGCCTATCTCTATTATTTCTTGTGTTGTTTATAACTATACATGTGTTGAAAGTAGTATATCCCATACGGGCAAAACGATTCGCCATTTACAAACAATTACCCAGAAGAACTGGTAAAAAACTCTTTCATTCTCCACACTTTCTAATATACAATAATCACTTCATCCCCTAAACAATTTCAAGACCCTTACGTTAAGAGTGCCCAAAAAATTAATTTTAATCAAAGAAAGTTTTCTAATTACAAATGAACTTTTAGTCGTAAATAGTATATCCCAACTTCCTTCAAACTATCTTCATCTTAATTTACAATTCTCTGTTCCACTGAATTATAATTGCAAGTAGTTGCATTTCTATTTTTTTTTAATTACAGTTCTTAACACACACACACACACACACATACACATATTGTTAATTACTAGTTTTGTATTTTACTTTACACTTTTAAATTCTTTTAATTATAGCTGATGATGGAACTTGCAACTTCTATGACTTCCGATTAAAGAAAGGCGTTTTTGTTTATTATCAAACCTGATTCTTGCCTGATGAATCTGTAAGCAATGAATGATATCAGCACAACAATGATAATAACACTATGCTTGGTTTTTTTTCTTCACAAATGTGAACAAGCTACTCTGTTTGATGAAACATGCTAGGGGAAAATTATAAAGTACAGGAGGCTTACATATATCATATAATACACAAAAAATCTTAACAGTACACCATGATGAAGACCACAACAGACAAAACGATTTTTTATGGCAAGGACGGGTTTGTATTTATTGTGTTCTTCGTTACTACTATTAATATATATCGCGCTCGTCACCAGGGTAATTCGCTGTATATTATTATTTTAACGTACTTTTTTCACATCGAAAATTTTACAATTTCAATTTTAAATCGTCTTGAAAACAGCGGGTGTTAATGTTTATAAACTCCGTCGGAAATGAAAGGGGGGTTAGTTAAGGTTCATTATTATGAACTGAACTTTCAAATGATTTCGAGGGATGGATATACATATTACTCACAGACTTTTAATTTAAATCAAAAGCAATTCAATTAAGAATCATATACATGTTATACTGCACAATTGGAGTATAACACCAATGGAACTTAGTTTATAAAATCTTCTTCAAGATATCAACTTGTTTCATTAAGCTCATGTCAAATTAGTCTCGTAAACAATATGAGAAACTCTCTTTGATCTCTTCAGAAATAAAATTTACTGACGGACTGAAATGATTATTTTTCTAGATTTTATAATTCAATCACTTTGAATCACTTTAGCTTATTTAGTCGAATAATTGCTTTCTTGGTTTATGCTAGTGCTGGTTGAGCTTTTGGAAGAAATTACACAGGCCTGCGAGTTTAAACTTCATAAAAGTTGTTTTGGTTTTAATAATGGATTTTTACATAATTCTGCTACTCAGATTTCGAAAATAATATTATTTTTTATCACGTAAGGATTTTTTTACAAATCAGGAAGAAAAAAAAACTCTTACTTAGATCAAATTATTATTTCGCTTACCACAATGAACATTTTTTATTATTATGTTTGTTAACAAAAATTCAAACAAACTGAAGAAAAGGGAAGAACATTGATGCCAAACGAATATGCATCCTCATTTTTTTGTGTGAAATCTACGTCTTTTAGTTTCAAAATTACGTGTTGTTTTCTTTTATGTATTGCGTTATGGCGTTTTGTGAAAAATCTGTACGTGATGGATATCATTTTCGGATTCAGCGTACAGGAATTACTGTAGAACTTGTAAGCATTTCAAGACAATATAACCATTGCAGGTCTGTGTTATTGGCTAACAGTAGAACAAGATGTGTATAAGTCTAATTTGTGACACAAATGTTCGTAGAGTAAAGGCCCGTCATGGCCAGGTGGTTAAAGCACTCGACTCGCAATCTGCGGCTCGCGGGTTCGAATCCCCATCACACCAAAAATGCAGTATAATATGACGGTCAATCTCAGTATTCGTTGGTAAAAGAGTAGCTCAAGAGATGCTTTCCTCTAGTCTTACACTGCTAAATTAGGGTCGGATAGCCCTCGTGTAGCTTTGCGCGAAATTCAAAACAAACAAACAATCGTAGAGTAAACGTAAAATATTTATATTGAAGAACAACAGCATATCATTTATATCACATATTGAGAAAAAGCTTTTACAAAGTAACAACACATAGAGGACATAACACATATCTTATGTGGGTCAGAGTAAATATAAATTTATGCTACTTTTCGTTTGATCACTGCCTTTCAAATTGCAAGTAAGTTTCTTAATCTATCAGTAATATGCTTTTTAGTCTTTTTACTAAACTATACTTTTTGCTATACTTTTTAATACATCACTTAAATCATAATTTTGAAGAAATTTTATTAAAAGATAAAGTAAATATTTTACTGATGACAAAATTATATGTATAAAAAAATATATTTAACTTGATTAATTCATCCATCACTTCCTAATTACTTAAATGATCTGAAAATGTCAAAATATTTTATATTGAACGCCTTTAGGTAATTTGTAGAAGTGAGGAAATTGGTTGGATAAAGAATTTTTTAATGTATTTAATATAACATTTTTATTTTTGCTCTCAGAGATTTTTCTTTGCTTCGCCAATGTTTACCTGCAGGTATAAAGAAATATCCACGAAATTACCTGATAACTTAAAACATTATAGCAAAGTAAAAACAAAATGAAAATTTTGTTATAAAGTCAATTGCTGTAGATATTTAAGAAATTCCATCCTATAAATTCTGAAAGCTCAAAACGAAACAAAAATATTTTTTATTTGAAATATAGTTATAATTCCATCTAAAATAATTCATTTCTGATATACTTTAAATGTGCATCATTAGATACTTTATAAAAATCCTTAATTAAGAAATAGTAATATATATACAACTAAAGACTTTGAAATTGCACCAGGTAATATATATATATGTAATGCAGTTTGAGTAGTTGGTTAAGACGGAAATAATTTATAAATATCATGAGCATGTATCGTTTATAATTATTTCTATTTTCTATCATAAACATAACCTCCATATTAAGTGTTTATGGAAATTTGTATGATGAGATAATAAGCTTAGCCATGTCCTTCGATTTAATACACTGCTACTATATATCGTCTCATATCAAAGTTTTATCACTAACTTATGAAACATATATGATACTTTAGTTACTACACATAAAATATGTGTTAAAGCAAATAAATTTCAAGGAACGAATATGGCAATACATAACATTGGGAAATCAATAAATCCCTATGAAAATATTTTATGGATATTTTATAAGTAATATTATTAATAAGTATACACAACATTTATAATATTGAATTAATGAAACAGATTACGAAGTCTTATCATGTGCCTTTTTTAAACCTTTTACCAATTATATCATATACAATTTTCAAATTAAAATAAGTTTGCAACCGCCATCGTTTTCTGTGATAAACAATACAAATTGGCATATGTTCCAAGTGAATGTTAACATGTCCCATAGTTGTGTTTTGACACAATGAATCCTTAAACGATATAACATAACTTGAAATATTACAATATGGAAGTTGTGCTTTTACTATTTTTTGTAAGTATGGGGACATTAGTTTGTGATTCGTTACAACTTCTTGTTGCACAGAGGATTTGCTTTCCTGAAACTTCAAAAGTGCAAAACGTGTATGGAAAGGCAATGGCATATTGAAGATAACAAGTGCTATAAGAATATACACACTGAGCGAGATGCATTGAACTAGGCAAGGCTTATTAACGTCAGTGACCTGAATTATACTGCACCCAGCAGCACTTGCATCACAAAAGTGTTTCCCCGTCCTTGTGTGTCATAGACTTTTCTCTGTGGGAATTTAAATAGGGATCCAGCACTGTTTGTTACCCTAGTAGTGATGCAAAGAAAGCTAGCCTTATAGTGTGCTCTATAGGCACATTTAGCTTCTTCTGTATTGTCTGACATCTTCATAGTTTCTCGTGTCTACCTTCATCATTTTTAAATTGGTACTTATCAATGCAGTACATGAACGGTACCATGTATTTCTGCACTTCCTTAATTAATACGGAAACTTTTCGGTATTTCTGTTTTCCTCCCAGTTCAGATTGGAACAGAAAGTCGCTCAAATAACCAAAACTAACTTCTGGCCATTCTAGCTCTTTGCGAGGCCTGTATTTTCTAATTTGCATTTAACTGCATTTTCTTGCAGGAAAGACAGCTCGTAATGTCCGAGAGTAGAAGGTTGTATTTTCTGTCAGTAAACTATGTAATGATACGTGGCTTCCCTTCCACTCTTATCGAGAATTAGTGGACGAATATCACACGTACGAAGTATCTTCGTGTGCAATCTGACTCTGTTATTACTATGTTTTGTAGTATTTAAAGGCCAGGTTTACTCCTCTAAGAATAATTTTAGTAACTTTTGCTAACCTTCACTTAAATCATTTTTGCAATATCTTACATTACATATCTTACATTAACTTGATTTTGAGATTTTATGCATTTTGTAACGAATTTATTATTATATATTTATTTTAATATCGATATTTGCTTGAATTAATTTTATATTTACAAGTGTACATAACTTATACTGTTAAATATGTATTGCGAAACTCCCGCCTATTCCATAAAGTTGTCGAACATTCTCGAGTGTAAGAATCAACAATATATGTATGTACGTAAACGCTTAATGTAGTTTTGTATTGTTACGTAATCTGAATTTTCTAGAAACATTCCACACACCTATAAAATTAACCAACGCGACGCGCCAAAAAGTAGTATCTATTATTAGTTTGCTATAGTCAGTGTGCTATATACTTCGGAAGCTAAAACTGTGATTATTATAACGCTTATCAATCGGAAAACTTCAGATATTTGACCAGGAGCATTTACAAAGTTCGAACGTTACAAATAATTTAACTTCAGTGGATTCTCATCGGACATGAGTATTTTTACGAAAACATTATACAACTTCACGGTGGAAAACTCAACATGTGTGGCTGGTGAATAACGAAGAACAAAGCTAGCTAACTACTCGTTAAGGAATCGTAACTACATCAACTCGTAATTAACTCGCTCATCGTCAACCCTTGATAAGATATCAAAAAAGTTCCAGACTAGAAAAAAGACTTTCTATTGCTTGCAAGTTTGTGAAACTTTTGCTTATAACTCATTGTTTGTAATAACTATTTGTAATAACTGTTATTGTAACTTGTATTGTTGTTGGTATATTTAAACATATTTGTATTAAAAAAGAAATCTGTGTGTATCAATCTTGTTGGCAAATATCATAAATTGGAGATATATCGGCAAATTTAGGATATTACCTAACTTGCCAGGGCTACTTTATTTTACAGTTTCGATTTCCTTCGGTATAGGGGCCACACTGAGCTAAAAAGTGAAACCTATTAAAGGTTATTCCATTCTTCTCTTACCAGTTCAACCCACTCATCACATACATTCTCTGCATCACGGTATGGTAGCTTCCCTCCAAACCCGCCCACCCCCCAGTGGCACAGCGGTATGTCTGCAGACTTACAACGCTAAAAACAGGGTTTCGATACCCGTGATGGGCAGAGCACAGATAGCTCTTTGTGTAGCTTTGTGCTTAACTACAAACAAACTCTCCGGACCCTTTCCAATAAGTTAAGGGTAAAACTGTACATAATATTCCAAGTAGGTCCTAACTAGTGATTTGTGTAGATATAATTACCACTTGACTAATAAATATCTCTATACATCCACCCTTTACTACGTGCAACATAACGCTGCCTTGATTAGTTGGGTCACTATGCCAAGATCATTGTCTTCAGTTATGCTTTTTAATAAGTTGCCATCTATATAATACGTGTGATACAAATGATGATAAACTCAACAAACTACAATGCACATACCACAATTAAAGGTCATTTTATATATATTTGTACAACTTACCAATTGATCGAAGTCATTCTGTGGTACTCAGCATTCTCAGTTCAACTTCAAACACTCAAGAGTGTAATATCTTCAGCAAAAATGACTAATTTACAAATTATGCTCTACCATTTTATTCATGCAAATAAGATAAAGCAACGTTCCTTGAGATATTTCACTGGTAACAAAGAATCAGTTTGATAAGACTGTTACTTTCTCTCAGCCATTCAACCTAATATATTATTAATAATCTAGTCTTTCCCAAACTCTTACTGATATGATCTTTTTAGCTAATCTTATTTTTAAAAATATAACTACATAAGGTCTACACTTTTTCCTTTGTCTAGATAACAAACAATAATTCCATAAAAAAGTTAACTGGTTTGCAAAGCAAGTCTTCCCTTTAGTAACTCAACATTGGCTTTATTATATAGAATTCTTCTATCAAACTCTCAAGAAGTCTTCCAACTACAGAAGTAACATTAACTGCCCTATAATTGTCATAGTGATTTTTGTCATCCCCTTTAAAAATATGAGTAACAGTAACAATTCTTTCAACCCTCAGGCACCTGTTAACTTACCAAAAATGAAATAGAGAGGTTCGCATATCTGATATTTGACTTATCTTACAACCGGGGGAAAATATTTTCTGGTCTTCATGCTATAAAAAAATATAAATCTCTCAATCAGTCTACTTACCGCCAGGAGATTAATGTCTACATTACCCTGGCCAATTGAAATATGTCATACAAGATGTTTAACGTCAGAAATCTTGCTAGCATATTTTGTAAAAACGTTTTAAAAAATCATTGTTATTAAATATAAGATTATTAACAATTTGTTTTAAATTTTCCAATTTCTGTTTCACCAAATCTCTACTATTTTCTAATCTTGTAAACTTTTCATAGTATTTACAGTTTTTAGCACCATTTGTTCTTACATGCACTACAAATAAAAAATGTGCCTTGGAGCCAGAAAATAAAGTGTTAATCCGCTTGATAATGTTTTATACTTTAGCACCTGACAAACAAATCATAGTGGTAGTTATTCTATGCTGCCTTTTACAAATGACTGTATCAGCATACTTAATGAGATAGATCCCCACTATTTAAACCTCTTGATTATCTTGCTCCACATTAGTAGTTGCGTATGGTGTTTCTTGCATCTCCAAATTCGTAGTCATGATCCAACCAATGAATGTCTCGCCCGCTTCATGGACTGTACCCATATCCTTCCAGTGATCGGACAGTGCAACACGAGATGGTCTGTGTCTTGTGGAGATTCCTGCCATGCTGGGCATATAGGGGATTCACGATGATCCCATCGATGCAGGTTGGCCTCTGTTCTGCCATGGCCTGACCTCAGTCTGTTTGTCTGTGTCCATTGCTTTCTGGTTAGGTGATAGAAACCGGGCAGTGGCTCAGTGGGCCCCCCACCAAGTCTCCACCCCTGAGAGGGCACTCCTTCCATTCATCTCTTCAAGCTTCCATAATGTTGAAGTTTTCTTTCGTTGATTTTTAGAAAGGTCACTTGATTTTAGTCTGCTCCACATTGCAAGCAGCCAAAGGCTCAAATAGCTTAGAAACTGGCACTCGAACGCTAGTTGAACCTAATTGTACGTTTCCTTTGTTTCCAGAACATATCGATAACCGTTTATAAACCCTACAGGTAATATGTATTTAATGTATGTAATGAGAGTGATTAACATGTAGAATATTGTAGATTAATCCTAGTACTGGATAGAGCTAAGCTCTATTTCAATTCGATATCTTGCAGTGGCTAAGCAAATTATCTTGACCTCTCTCTCGTACGAGTCTCCATCATGAAATATGATGACATAAATGACTTTATTTGTCGTCATTTTAATTGATATCTGCTCGCGAATTTGTTAATATATATATATATATATTCGTACCATTCATAGATACAATTAATACAGTTACAGACATCAGTAGTTATACAGATAATTAATATGTACACAGGTGGGAAATAGTAATATTTATCTCTACCCTGTCGTCACCTTCTGATGTTTCCCTGAAGCGGATAAGATATATATATATATTAACTTTTTTTCTGTAGTTACTTCATAAGTAGTTAATACAGAAAGTACACTCTCATTAGCATATAGATCCTATAAGTTAGTGACAGCCATACTGAGAATTATGATACGGCAAACATTTGGAAATCTACCATATTTGTGACATGTAAAACTGACAAGGATAATTTGAGACGTTTATGTCTTGTTTTGGTTATTTTACTAATTGTAAATACATCTAGTTCATAAAGGTATGTTTTCGAACATTATAACTTACGCCTTCTTTAGGCCAAAATGGTTTACATGAGATATTGCCATAGCACGGCCTTAAAGCTGATAATTCAATTCATTAAGAGTTATACGCCGAAATGATTGGAAGTGAAAATTTTGTTCTTGAATTTCTCACTTCAGTCTTTCGTATGTCTTATAAAAGGAAATCTCTTTCCTTCGTTTCCTCCAAAAATGTCTAATGTTAGTAATTTCAATCAAGGTTATTCATTTAGGTAATTATCTTCTTTATAATTATAAAAGGGGGGCATTTTTTCCTTTTTAATCACCATCAACGTGAAAGATATTTTCAGTAGCTCAAGAATTCAAATCTTTGTGTAGGAAACTCAAGAGAGAAAGGTACATTTTTCTAAAGGTTTTTGCGGTCGAATAAAATTTATTTCTATAAGAAGTAAAAAAAAAAAGAACAGAAATGTATTTAGTCAACCCCGTTTTGAATGTTTGCACTTCGTTCCCCATAGCCATTACTGCACACTGTTCAATTCATTCGAAGCGATGTCAACTGCAGAACTTTTCATGCGTTTTATCGCTCAAACAATTTCCTAGTTTTTGTTATGCTGAGCTTCCATAGTATGCCCGATCAAAAACTACTGAAAAAAAACGTTAGCTTTAACACACAAGATTAATCACCTTTCTTGATTTTTATTTTTGTTTTTGCTTCAATATTTATGATTTTTAAGCAGAATGGAATAGTTTATAGTACTAACTTCAAAGCCTAAGACTCGAAACAGTTACAAACAATGCTCAAAACTAAAAATAATGAAAAATACAGTAAATAAAAGGTTTCAGATAGTTTTGATCTTTAGGAGTAAAACAAATAAAAGTATTACCATTAAAAGCTTAGATATGCAAAGAACGTATAGTATTTTTGTTTCATTTGGTCATTACCATCTTCATGTGCCGTATTCGACAATACTGCAAAATAATATCTTGTGAAACTTTG
This sequence comes from Limulus polyphemus, assembly GCF_000517525.1. NCBI lineage: Eukaryota > Metazoa > Arthropoda > Merostomata > Xiphosura > Limulidae > Limulus > Limulus polyphemus. The sequence goes on from NW_013665714.1 coordinate 957,369, forward strand.
AAAATTATGAAGACATGTTGTTGTTGTTGTCAAAAAGTGTTACGATATTGTAATTGATGTTTTAACTTCTAAATATTTAAACATTAATTCATTTCGAAGACTACGTATATAAACACTTGAGAAAACTTGATGCTTAAGAAGTGACGTATACATGATGACATCAATAGATATATTTAAACATTAATTCATTTCGAAGACTACGTATATAAACACTTGAGAAAACTTGATTCTTAAGAAGTGACGTATACATGATGACATCAATAGATATTTTTGAGCATCATTAGTTAAAATTAATAAAATAAAAAGTACAAAATACAGACTTTCGCTTCTGCTAAAACATTCACAGAGAAGCGAAGTGAATATTAATTTTTAGGTCCCTACGTAGCACGTTTCTCGCAATCTCCATTTGTATTATGAAGTATTCGACATATATGTAGGTTCTAAACTTTAAGTCTAAAAAAAAAGCTCGTCGTGATACTTCAGTTGCTAGTATTTGGCACTATTCCACTTTTCTTGTAGTCAAGTGTCGGTCTCAGCTGTCATATTTTTGCTTTCGTCTCCAAAATCTTCGATTTTACCGGTAAACCATTACGGACGGTAACTCGCACGAGCATGCATGCGTGCGTACATCTATGGTAAAGGAGGATTGATCGATCCTGCAGACGTCTCAACCGAAAAATATATATATATATAGGTTGGTTAGAGAAAACCAAGGTTTGCCTCAAAAATATAGATTGCTCAACTGCCTTCGAAAGCTTCTGATGTTCTACTAAAGCCAACATCTAGCTCTGCGATATTCAGTTATCAAATTGTTTCTCCAGTCTGAGAACAAGAGCCGAAGTAAATGTTCTACTAAAGCCAACATCTAGCTCTGCGATATTCAGTTATCAAATTGTTTCTCCAGTCTGAGAACAAGAGCCGAAGTAAATGTTCTACTAAAGCCAACATCTAGCTCTGCAATATTCAGTTATCACATTGTTTCTCCAGTCTGAGAACAAGAGCCGAACTTGGTACTTCTACAGGAGACACTTTCGGCGGATTTGGTACATACGAACGCAACACCAGTCGTCCTTAAAATAAAACTAAAAACCGACCCTGATCATATATTATGCCATCCCTGAGGACAACCTGTCGCAAATTCTTGAGGACTACCTCCGTTTCCATCTCAGCAAGCACTGTAAATCTTTCTCTTGGGAGACGGAAGTCGTCTAGACAGAATTATTTACTTCATATTTCATGAGAAAAGGAAGATAGTATTTAGATACATAAATTGAGAAAGGATAGTTGAACAACGTTAATATTTGGAAAGACATATTACATCAAAGTTTATATATCAGCGAAAGTTAACAGCTCTAAAACAAACACTTCGTATTTCTGTTTTTAACTTTTTTATGTTTAACATTTAATCAACTTTATTTTTGTTCACAACATTGCCAAGCATAGGCAATTACATTTAATTACAGCTACATTTATTAACCTTTTTAAAATATATTCCAAGGGACAATTACTCTTTGTTAAACAATATTAAATGAAATATATATATATATTTAATATTGCTGGCGTAGTCAGGTAGTTTAGCGTCATTAAATCGAATATATATATATACGTTTCAAAGAACATATTAATGAGGCCTAACCAAATAAATTAACGAAAGTAAAATAATGTTAAAAATAACAATTGGGTAACCTAAATGTTACCCAGCAATATCATAAAACGTAGATTATTATCATCATGCAACTATTTTAGATTATATACTGATGCTACTCTTAGATAATTTCAATTAACAAACATATAAATAGGTATGATAGAGAAAGTTTTCGATCTCTGCCAAGTCTCAAGAAAGGGCATACTTTCTTGTCTATCCATCTTTCATCACTAAAACTAACACTAAAAATGAAACATAAGTCAGTTAGCAAATGTTTTGGTGACATAACATGTATGTGAGCTTGACAATATGAAGCCATTACACGTGTTTATGGAGCAAAATAACAGCGTAGGAATTAAGATGTAATACTCGCCATAACAAGTACACTTGTATATATATGAGTCATTAATCTTTTAGTTTACTTTGTTTCTTATTTTTTACATCACAATATTTCATCTTCAGGTTAATACCTGTTCTTCTGACTTCTTTACGTCTAGAATAATTACTGAGATTTAACCAACAGCTAATTTTATATAGCTGTATTATTTTTTAACATTTATACGTAAACAAAAAAGTACAAAATATGAAAGATTTTAAACTCGATAAGTATTATACAGAATTTTGTTTCTAGTGATTGATTTTGTTACTTAGTTGTTAAAACAATTAAAACTCTGATAATTCAACGTTTTAGAGATGAATGTTGAAATTGCACAAGAACAAATAAAAGAATTGCAGTATATCCCCTGTATATATTTCTTTCCTGCTAAGCCCCTATACTTGGAGATTATACACTACTTTCACTCGGGTAAACTTAGGTAACTAATCTCTAGAGTCAACACGCATGTAAACTCTGCTTTCTGCCTTGCACAGCTGCTTCCATGCTTTATACACTATGGAAACATTTAATGTCTTCTCAAACATTCTAAAGTTCCTTGGTGTGGAACTCCTAGTAAAATATTTTGTTTGTTTTTTAACAGGACCGGCCTAGGAGAGAGCAGCTTAAAGCTTACAACAGAAGAAATGTACATGTTATTTGTTAATAAGAAATACGATAAAACGTATAAACTTTTAATTAATGTGATCGTATAAAAATTGATAGAATAATTAGAATTTCCAAAGGTCGTTAGAAATAGTGATGAAATAAAATCACATAAAATATTCATAGTACAAACTTGTTTTAATTTTCTTTGTCACACAATGTTAAAAGAGGTTTTACTTTAGCATTTTTATGAGTTTTTCATCCTCTAAGTGGCATTCGATGACAATTTTGGCTCATATCTTTCATTTTGTAAGCTATATTTTGGATTGGTCTCTTCCTCTCAGAAATATTTTGACTACTAAATAGATTATAGGTTGTGTCGTACCGAGTAATATGCAAAAATACACAACATTTTAAATGGTGATGGATACTTCACATATTCCAAAGCTTATTGAACCGAATCTCTTAGCAACACGATTTCCTTAAGTTCTGTGTATCAGTTTCTGAACTCACTCATGTCAGCAGTTTATCTTGTATATATTAAAATACTTTTCGAATCCTCAGTTTACTTATACTATTAGCATAAATTAACAAGCTAACTGATGTTAAAGGAACTGGTTCAAGGTTTAACAAAGCATTACTCTTTTGAAGTATAAAGAGAGAAGTTTTGAGTTACTCCCTTGAAATTCTGTGTATTCTTTTAGGGTCAGTAACTGTTCCTAAAGAACAGAGGTAGAGGGGGGGGGCATTGAAAAAATTCTTGATCGTTCAATTAGTTCAGGAGGATTGCGCCGGCGCTTCCACTTTTGTTGTTTATTAACACTTTAACGATGAAGCCTTTGATGAAAGTACAAAAGCCTTGAAAAATAGACAACTCCATGCTTGAGATGTCTCAGACAAACTTGAATAACAGAATATTATATGGCAAAAAATGTTTTTATGACAAATAGGGCTACTGAATCGATTTGAAACTCTAAAGTAAAATATATTTTAAATTAGGAAGGGAGTTGATAGTAATTTCTAAAATTTGGAGTATCTCTTTAAGTATTTCCAAAGAATTAACAAATTAAGTTAACATTATTAAGTAACATAGTTAACACTGATCTAAGCAAGTTTAAGATAACAAATCTTTCTATAATATTTACAATGTTTCAGATTGTTTACTACCTTCCTGTTTCTTGCTAAAAAAAATTATTATTAACACATAAGTATGAATTACAACATGAACATTAGTCATTTCGAAAACACAAACATATGTTTTGAGTAGGAAGATGCATGCCTAAGAATCTGATGGACATGGATAAGCTAGTTGCTGATTTATAATATGAATATCTCGAGTTTTATCAGAGGATGGACCAGGCTAGAAACAAATAATAGCTTAAAGAGCAATCACAAATAAATCACAAGAATAGCAATGTTACAGATTAATAATAACTTACTAAACATCTGGAGTTTTGCCACAACAAATCTTAACATTGTTGTTTTTATGATGTTTGATTTTTTTTTTAAAACCATGACCCGAAAATCTTGAATACAAGTACGAATTACAACTAAACTTCAAACTGTGTTAAAGGATTGTAATTGTTCAAGAGCAGGAACTGTGTGAACGAGGAATATTCCGGAAGATTCCTAAGTTCTTTCCCATTTTCAGAAAAATAATCAAGCTCAAAGAAAAACTTAATGAGCAGCAGTCAGTAGCCATTCCAAAGGTAACAATAGAGAGGAGCGAGAAGAGTCTTCACAGCGTTCGCCACCAGCCATTGAACTTCTAACGAATGATCAATAACGGGCCACTTAGACAGTAGTCTGGTCTATACATTAAAGGTTACTTATGCAGCTCAGCCAATAAACCTACAATGAACTGCACGTATGTGAGGATATATCTTTTAATGGAGAAATATGAAACATACTCACGAGGGCATAGACATTTATATAATATTGGTAGTTTGGCTGTTGAGAGTCCACGTACAAATGGGGCTAGGGGTGGAAGTATATGTATATATCGTTAAAAATCCTTCCTTCGTGTTTTATATCGATAACACTGATGCAGTCACTAAGTGACACGTGCGTTCATGTGTTGGGTGGTTAAATGAATCACTACATCTTGAGATGTTACTATATTACAATCTTTGAATACATGTATTCTTTCTCTAACAATAATTTCTTTATATTTAAGGTTTGCCTCATTAAGTTATGGTTAAAACAGTTTGTGTGGTATTGAAATGGCTGCAATGAAAAGAATGTTTATAAAACTGCAAACAAAAGTTCACACTAATAATCTAACAACCATGCAATGCACGTGCCTTCAAAATGATTCCGGCACTCAACGAATTTTGCAGTACGATCTACGAATGCTATATGAGTTTTAATGAATAAAGAACAAAATGCATTGTACAAATATGCATTACGAGGTACACATGATGCAGGGACCTCGAAAAATGCCATAAACCAGATTTGTTGGGCGTTGTAATTAAGCTCGTACACTATATATTTTATACAAACTCTGGAAAATAGTGACAATAAGAAAGAACCTGGACACCTTAATTACCTGAAATAATCTAAATTATTCTTATAATATGCAAATAGATAAGAAGCAGCATTTATTGGAAAATACTCAGTACACATATATATACATATACGTACACATATTCATACATTTTTATCATTTGTTTTCATTATGGCTTCATATTACGATATATACAGTTATTTTAACGTACTTCATTGATCGTGATTTACCTGCTTAATGCTGATAGGTTACCTTGCTATTAGATCAACCACTAAATAGTTCCAAACTGCATAAGAGAAAGAACGTGAGTTTTTGAAGACTAATAACAAAACAAATATACTTAATAATTCTATGAGTGCCTGTGACGTAGCAGTGCAGTATAGCACAGTTAAGACTCTTGCAAGGGGGAGCGATGATAAAAGATTCCGTATAATTAATCGGGCTAGGCAGCTAATCTGTCGTTGCAAATACGTTTCGAGTTGTAAAAAAAAACGTTTATTGTTTTCAAGACTGTCCCTGATACTGATTGTCATGTCATGAATCAACATTAGAAAACACTTGCGTTATATAAATCACGTTTGTTTGTGTTGAAGTTAAGCACAAAGATACACAATGGGCTATCTGTGCTCTGCCCACCATGGGACTCACGTTTAAATACATGGTAATATTAGAACTAGATATGGAAAGCCAAAATAAACTTTTGAAAATTACAGTTTTATAATTATTGATAAAAGGTTTACAAGACAATTGTTTATTTTGTAGTCGGCGAGGTAATTGTTTGTTTGTTTAAGAGCAAAGCTACATTTGGCTATCTGCGGTAACCACCGTGGGAAATCGAACACCTTGCACTTCCGCTGTCTCACCGGTGGACCGGCGAGTTAATAAATGATAAAAAAAAAGCTGTGTAAAATCATCCAAAAATCGATTGAACATAACCTTAAGTTTCATTAGTAAAGACGCAGTACAAATATGCACAAACAGTCCTTACAACGATTACATTTTCCTTAGGCTTATTTAATGGCTTTACCTCACTTCTTTTACTTTTGTAACCACAACCTATTTGTGTAGAACATATTGGTATGAAGTAATAGCTACGTTTTAGGAGATTTCATGCCATGTTATGTTACCAAGTTAGTGGAGAACGTGTTGTTACACATTTTTTCAGATTAATCATCACCGAGTCCATAGCATGAACTCTCCTAAAATGTTCTCCACTAACTTGGTAGCTAAGTGTTGTAACACATTTTTTCAGATTAATCATCACCGACTCATTGCAAAGGCAACTAAAACGTTTATTGTAACCTATATGTGATATTTAATCTCAGATATACTAAAATTGGAACTTTAATATATTTTTCTGCGATATCGCACAAAACTATAATTACTTTTTAAGCAACAGTTACTAATCAGTAGAAGAGCGTTGCTTGCGTGAATGAAATAATGAAAGCGCGAGATTAACGACTAAATTTAGTGTCAATGTTGCATGGTTTAAAAAAAACAAGTAAAAAAAGCATCGAAGAATTTTACGTATATCCATAAATACTCATACGATTTAATTACTTTACTGCAACAACCCCGTTAAATGTTCACAGATTTTACTGATGTCTTTGTAATAGATCTATATTGAGAAAAGAATAATAACACTGGCAAACTAGTCATTTTTATCAGATACAATTATAAGTGGGGTAGATAGCTCTTGGGACGCTGATTCGAATTCCGTCTTTGGTTTTCCTCTAGCACATAAAGTTTACATGATGAGACCGATCAAATTTGAAAAGTTATTGCGTTAATTATAATTTAAGTTGTTGTACATTTCTTTTTTCATAAGTGTGTACTGTATAAATTTAACCAAGTGTATGGTGTGTATAATGTTTATGGGAATTATACTGAAAAATGAATAAAGTTGTAATGTTAACTAGCCTAATGTGTGATTATTACCTAGATTGTGTTGAAATTAACACCAGTCATATTTCGATAATTAGATGTGCTAGATTTGGAATCAGCTTGCAAAACCGGTCTAGAAAAGTGTGATTACATCTCTGATGAGAGAAAAAAGTTCGATTTCAGCGACCAGTGTAATAACTAATCAATTGGTTATTTATAAAATATATATTGCTCATCAATCCACTTAATGTTTCATCTGCTGTGTACTAGATCTATCATGATAAACAAACACACAGTTTATATATTTTTATAGTTGAACGAAATATCACAACCACTGGTACTGGTGGGGAAGGAGACACATGAACCAGACTTATCCAAACGTCAACGAGTCTTAGTGATACTTTTATTTATAAACCTAAAGTGCAGTATTCTATGAAATAAAATTATAATTAGGGTTTTTCTGGTTTATATGTGATCCAATGACCACCACAGCTAAGGAAAGCTGAAGACAGGGGAGAACTTGGTTGGAATATTGTTCGATTATTTATTTATTACTGAGATTTTGTTTAGAATCGTAAATTGACTTTAAAGTGTCTAATAAACATCTTTTGGCACTTCAAGTGTAGTTTAATATGTTGGAGTTAAGTTTGAAAATTAATAAGCCATTACTTAAATTAAACCCACTGCATTCAGCTATTCATAATCCTCACTTACTGAATATTAATATAATATTTTGTTCTAAACATATGTGTCTTGAAAGATAATAATTTCAGCGTAAATTAAAAACCTATAAAAATTTGACATGGTGAATAATTAGTTTAATATAAGTAAGCTATTAACGTACAAGCTGCTACAGAAATAGCAACAACCATATTAGGTTTGGTTGTTGTTAATTACAAAGCTACACAATGGGCTATCCGTACGCTTCCCACCATGGGTATTGAAACCATAATTTTAGCGTCGTATGTCTATTCGGCATAAGAAAATATCTTTAAAGTAATAGTGATTCCTGTGTAAGAGAGAAATATAGAATGGTGTATTTCAACTGGCCTGTACTTTGTACTTTTGTGATACTTGCATATTGTGTTTCGCAAAAACTTGTTGTATCCAAACTGCATTAGAAGTGGAAAATAATTTCAATTTTGCATGTTAATACTTTAGGTTAGCTACAATTCTATTTTGTAGAATAATTGTTCTTTTTTTTTATTTAAATAAAACTTATAATATATCTGTAGAACAGGTCAATCCTTACTTTGATTTAAATATCACGGGACAACCTTTGAGTAAATGTATGTTTCACATTTTTTTATGTTTGTATTCTGTATTTATTGCTTTTAAAGAATATTATCAGAAAAAAAACATATGCAATTAAAACTGTGTAAGTGTTTAATTGGTATTCCTCACAAAACTCAAAGAATTGATCTATCTGGCGGCATTGATACGTCTAGGTATAAATAACTCCCATCTTGCAACAAAGTCTGCTGTGAAGCATGTATTATTACAGACGTTGCTAACTCAAATGGAATTTACAATGGGAAAACCTCCTGAACGCCAGATGTTTAGTCGACACAATACACAGAAGTGAACACGATAGTCATGTGATTCTAAGTACATTATGTTAGCATGGATGTATGTTGTAGGCCAGGGACACGTTGTGTTCCTTGACACAAGCAGACAGAAATATCCTAAAAGTGAAACGTCACCGTATTTCCTTGGTGACAAAGTTTTATGCTGACGTAGTACTGCAGTTTTGATATGAACCTCAATTTCAATGGAATTTCTTTTATAGTTTTTATTATTCCTCACCTATGCAGTTTTCTTGCTAATGCTAAAATGTAAAAAAAGAAAGAAAAAGAAAACCTACTATTGCTCTTAAATATTTTTGACAATTGCGACTTCTTGCTAGAACATATATTTCAAATAAAAGCATATATCATAAATACAAAATAAAACTACGACACTATATTTCATGCCTACCTAAAAAGTACATTGCTTTGTTCATAATATGAGGAATAAAATCATTGTCAATATTAGAATCAATTGAATGGCTCAATTACGTTTCGCTATTCAAAAGTTAAACCTTCTAAAGTACTTTTCCAACTCCAATATTATATATGTATATCATACACCAAGAGTCCCTTACATTAAAAATAGTTCTGTAGAGAAAAAGAGAGTATTCAGTCTTTTCTGAAGTTTAATCAACCCGAATGTAAATACAGTTAGATAATTAAAACTAAGTAAAATAAGAAACTGAATTATGTTATAATCTATTTCTTTTTTCTTATATAAAAGAGTGAGTACATTTAAATAAGTTTCGTATATCATAACCTAGGTTCGCTTTACCTTAAATCATACAATTGTTCAACATTATCATTGCTGAGAAGTGTTTTCAAATGTTTGTTTCCTATATTGTTATATTATAATTACTATATTTTCTTCAGTTGTTAATAGCTAACTTTTGACATTATATTCCACAAGCGAATGTAAGACCATAGATATATACCATTGAGCACAGCATTCAAAGGTTGATCTACTTACTAAAAATCCTTGCAATTACGAAGATTATGAAACAATATATTTATATAGACGAGGCAGGCAAGCATAGAGATAAATAGATGGATTCGCATGTCAGTAATCATCGACATAAGTGTATACATTACTGATATGTGAAATCATATTTTTTCTTCTAAAAGCGCATTATTAGTTTCTTTTACTTCTAAACTCAAATTATTTCTAAACATTCAGAAAATGTTATGCAGAAAATCATTCTGGTTTAAAACTTAGCGTTTTATATAAGAAATTTATCGATAAACAACTACAAGTTTAATTTTTTGTTCAATCGTAAGAAATAACACTTTTCAATGTACTTAATGTTACGAGTAATAATTGAATAATACAATTTCCTATTTCGTAAACATATCAGTGCATACCAGTAACTTCTGTACAGTACGTGGTGAACCAAGCAGATACCCAAAGTTATGCTGGTAATATATCCCCCAGTGGCACAGCGGTATGTCTGCGAACTTACAACACTAGAAACCGGGTTTCGATACCCGTTGTGGGCAGAGCACAGATAGCCAATTGTGTAGCTTTGTGCTTCAGACAAAGAAACCTAGTAATATATTTCCACGAAATACGCTTTTATAAAAAGGTGTGTATTTTATTAAAATATACAGAGCTTAATTTAAATGATTACATTGTTACCTATATTATTGTATTTATCCTTCCTTTTCTCCATAATACCCATTAAGAACCGAGAACTGAGAGAAAAGTGATCCTTTTTTTATATAGTTTAAGTAGTTTACGTACTGAATTAAACGTGCAATCAGATCTCTAAGTTATGATATTTGAAATAACCGATATTCTGAAAAAGGTTAAGCACAAGGACAATTCCACCTAACATTAAAATTCAACTGAGGTTAGTCATATTTTATCAGAATATCATTAGAGTTACCTTTCAAACCACTTCCTCAGACGCCCATTGTAATCATTTTATGGCTTCAATTATGCAATGTCACTTGACTTCGAATTTTCAGTGTAAAAAGCTTCTGCAAAGGATATCGAGGTCAGCATCGGAATACACATAATGACAAATGCTCCACAGACCCTCCACTATATATGTAGACCTCGCTTTTCAAAATCAGTTTCATGCAGTGCAAAAGGCATAAAAGTCCATTGGAGTTGTAACGGGTATGTTGATAGTTATACAGTCGAATGATATTTTTCTGATTTAAGTTTCTTCGTCCACTTTTCTTGTGGAAATAACTGTTTATTTCGAGGTGATGCTGAAAGCTTTTTATTTGTAATCTTGTTTGTTATCTTGATAACGGTACCAGGAGATGTCCTCATCTTAATCAAACTGTGTTTTTTTATGTCTTAGGGTTTCTTTTGTAGCCACAGACCTCGGTTTGAGGATGAGTTGTAGTTTCAGAGTTCGTTGCTGTCCTAAACGTACGAGATTTTTCATTTCTACGAAGAAAATCGAAAACTCTCTTCATTCACATATTGTATCCGTTGACATCTCGCTATATGAATGTCCTTTCTCAGAATGGGTTTTGGAAAATCCCGTCTCAGGCGAGTATTCTAGCAATAAGCTAGATATTGATGAGAAGTTAAAACTACTAAAATTTACTGTAAAGTTATTGTGGAGTTACGATATAGATCAACAATGCGCATGTGTCAAGTTAGAAGCAACCAGCTGCAGTTTTAACTCAATAGGTACATTTGTAGGAATATTTCATGTGTCTAATTCAAATAAAGTCTGTTTTATTTCCTTCGAAGGTTCACAGTGTTAAATCTAGTGAAAGAGTTCCTGGCAGTGATGATGAAAATCATCCAAGGCAATTAAGACTACTTGGTTGAGTTGACTAAAGAAAATTTGCAGGGCTTCTACCAGTGAGACAGGGACTTTCTAGGATGGCTCCTCTTCCAGTTACTGATCTATTAACTTATATATAACAGTTTCTGCTCAAATCACTTAGAGAACATTACAATCAAACTGTTGAAGGTTAGTTGACTTTCTATATACTAGGAGGAAGTTGTCTTCAACTGATCCAGTAAGCTGAATTAAAGTTGTAACAAGAAAAGAACAGACATAGATAACTTCAAAAATATTTTTTTTTATCAGGTATCTGTTCTTAAACTACATAGGGTTCATATTATATCGTTATAATGTATTCTATTGTTAGGTGGGTTATTATGAATTATTTGGTAATAAATATTATCAACTCCACTTTACAATAACGAATTAATTGTTTCGTCTATAACATTTGATACAGACTACGTTTACTTTGACACAAGTTTTAGGCATAGGTTCACAGAAAATGCTTCAATAGAAACTTCTTCAATAATTATACTCACAAATATAAAACTTACTTCCATAATTTATTTTCAAATGGGTCGAATAATTGAATAAACCCGATAATTTTCACTACTGATTGATCTGAATCACTCCCTGATTACTCATTGAATACTTCACAGTAACTCAGTACTCATTGATCCACTGCTTCATTTTGCACATATTTATACCGCACCCGACTTCTAATCACTGCGTGAATTTTCCAGATCATTACACCCTGCACCATCTAACAAATATCTTAATTAAAATATTAATAATAAAGCTTACAACAGTATATTGAATATTAAACGAACTTTTTTAATAGGGAACCATCTAGCAGTGACGTATGGATACTAGATTCATGTATGATTATGTAAAACAAATGCTAATTGGTTAGTCATGTGATATATAATGTCGTGGACTAGCAATGAAATATAGTCTACGATCTAAAGTTAAGAGAGGTTGCGAGAATAGCTTGACTACAGACACGTAAGTTTATGTTTTTGTTTATTGTTAAGCGCAAAGCTACATAAGGGGCTATCTGTGTTGTGCCCAACCCAACAAAAAACACATTTTTTGTAGCATTATAAGCTTTCAGATTTACTGCTGAGCCAGTGAGGTGAAGGGTGCAGTCACGTAAAATATATTTGTTTATTAAAAAAACAGATTATAGCAAATACATACTAGATCATTATTTGTGATTTAAGATTGTTTTCAGATGTGTATAATATCGTTCTTTTCTCTAATTTTACGAAGTAGTTTTTAAGATATTTTTTTTAGAATGCAGTCTTGCTGTGCATTATATATATTCAATAAAAATGCTTGCTATAAAAATAATTCATAATCTGTTTTCAATGTACAATTCAACTGTTTTATAAACAAAGTATAAAATAGATATTAGCAAACTTATAATATCACATTGAGTTTAGTGAATTACTTATGGTATAATTTTAGAAGGCAACTGGATAGTATGCTAATACAAATCCCTATCATCTCTCTATCCATTACAGCATCCAGTTATATTTCTTAATTCTTGGATTATCGTGATATTTTCGGCTAAAACAAAGACATCACTTCTTCACAAGTAAAGGAGTTAAATAGTCAACCCTAAGATTTGAACTTTCGTGATATAAATTTTGAAAAATTACTCTTGTACAATTAAATGTTTGAGTCTAGCTCAGATTTTAAGGATTCTATAGAAAGAAGCATCGTTTCTCTGTGAAACACATTTTTACTGTCTAGAGGTTGAAATTAAATTGTTAATTTAAAATGTTCTTTAAATTTCATTGTCAGTCTGCAAAATATATCATCTACCTTTTCCAGTTCGCGAAACTATTGCATGACGGTTTCTAATCATAGGCTATGCATGCAGTAAAATCTTCTGCGTTTGCACTATACAACACTACGGAGTGGGAATATACAGCATATAACATTTCCACATCATAAATAGTAAAACAACCCAAGCGGATTGACTCGGAAATTATATCTATGGTAAAGCTTACCTTCATAGCTACAGAATTGTGAATGGAAACTTCCATGACTTTGGAAATGTTAATGTTGGCACACTGTCTTATGAAGTTTTTGTTTCTGAAGAAATGAAAGTGAGACTACTAATGGATTTGATTTTTAAATTTCTCGTTAAATAAAATGTAGTCTTTATAATGGCGAGACTCCGAAAAAAGGTTTCTTGAGAATATCTCAGTCATATATCATTTAATATTTTCCTCACTTTAGCTAGCTTGAGTCGTTAGTTGTTAGTAGTCATAAGGGAGAAAAAAACGTATGATACAAAGAAAAAGGGCGTCGTATATTAAAATGTAATTTGCTGAGTCATAATGGATTGTTATTGTGATTTTCAAATATGTAAAAACCGGTAAAAATATTAAAAATTATCAGAATGAATGATCTGCGTAATTACATCTCAAGAATAGACTTAATATCAATAATATTATTTTAAAGAGTTTTTATGAAATAACGTAAACACTGGTACAATACACTATTGTTAAAATTGTTGTCAATAACCTAAAATCTAAGAGATGGTGATCCGATACAATGAGTATAAAGAGTATCAAGAAAGAAAATAATAAAAAAATAGTCACGTCATTATATTTCTAGGACCGTCTATGTTATGTTAAAAATATAGAGTCTATTTTGTTACACAATAGCCAATTTATTACTTAATGTGATTATTAGATTAATATATTATTTTGTTCTACCTATTTATTTACTCTGCTGTTACTTTATAAGATGTAGAAAAAATTAAACGATGTTATGTAAATTGAATGGTATATTTAAACATAAACCTAAAGTTTGCCTTTATTCCTCTAAATCGAAGAACATCTGAAGGAATGAATACACACGGTTCTTTTATTATGGTGATCATTCCTGACCACAGAACATAAACTACTCCAATAACTTCAGTATCAATAATGTAAACAAATTTCTTTTAACCTTGTATATGATGAGAAACTAAAATTTATATGATTTCAAGTTTTGAAATGTTTCGTGGTGTGCATTTATAGAATATCAAATATCATTACATAGTTTTATGACTTGTATGCATTACGCGTCATTTACTTTCCAGGAACATTATAGGAACCCAGAAATATAAGAAAATAAACTGTTACCCAAAAACATTTGTAACTCTTGCACCCAGTAAGAACTGCGTATATATATATATATAGCACATTAACGGAAAGTGCACATTGTGTGTATATATATATATAACCAAAAACATCAATAAGATTCACCTGTATCTGTGTGTATATGTATATAAGTAGAAAAATTAGAGAAAAAGAAATCACCTTTAAAAACTATGGTAATAAGTTATTACCCTGGCTTTTTCTAAGCCAGAAACAAACCCGTCGGACTTGAACACACACACACACACATACACGTATATATATATATACACAATCATACAATCATACATGTAGTTAACTAAATACAGGTATATATGGCGCTCTTTCCTTTAGGTAAATAAAAAACAACTACGAATTACTTTTAAAAATGAAATCTTTTATTCACAAAATATATGTTAAAAATGGTTATCATTAAGTTTTCCAAAAGCGTTGAACAAATTAGTTATCGCAATTTTTTTTAATCGTTTGTTTTTTTGAATATATGACGAGCAACTGTGGTTTATGTTGTTGTATTTTCGGGTTATATAAGACATTAGACAAATAACAAAGAGATATGGTTTGACTCTAAATGAAAGAGTACCCCAGTGGCACAGCGGTATGTCTGCAGACTTACAACGTTAGATTCCGGGTTTCGATACCCGTGGTGGGCAGAGCCCAGATAGCCCATTGTGTAGCTTTGTTTTTAATTTCAAACAAATTATATGAACGAACGTAGAAACTACGTAAATAAACTTAGATATTTCAAGTCATATTGTACAAGTTTATTTACAGAGAGAAGTATCGTATTGTGACGTTTTATATCTTTTCTAGTCTTGATAGCGTCTTCTTATCTAGAATAGAATGTGAGCTATACACTAAGACTTATGTACAGAGATATTGTTGATTTTTGTGATGTTTTCTTTGTTAGCAGCTAAGTTGCTGAGGAGAATATTATTATTGATATTTATTTTATTACAAGTTACAGCTTTTACAGTAAGGAAGATTAGTTTTAGAACACGTACGGCGTTTCGATCATTGGTGCGATCATTCCCAAGTGCACAAGTTTTAACGGCAACGTTGTACCTGTTCTAAATTACCGTTAAAACTTGTATACTTGAAAATGATCGAACCAGTGATCGAAACGTCGTACCTGTGCTAAAAATAATCTCCCTGAATGTAAAAGCTGTAACTTGTAAAAAAAAATACTTAATCAGTAAGTTATCTCAGAACGAAACTATTAATTGTTGATATTTACTTAATTCTTAGGGTGAAACAAAATCCAATAACATGGTTACTGAGTACCATTTTCATATTTTGATTTTCATATAATTTTTTTAGCCATGCGTTCTGTTTTCAGTTTATAGCCATAGGCCCCCAGTGGCACAGCGGAATGTCTGCGGACTTACAACGCTAAAAATCGGGTTTCGATACCCGTGGTGGGCAGAGCACAGATAGCCCATTGTGTAGCTTTGTGCTTAACAACAAAAAACATCATAAATTATAGCCATAGACAAGTAAATTAATTGTTATGGTTTCAACAAATGAAGACGAAGAAACAGATATATATGAAGGAGTCATATTGGTAACAATATTTAGTATTATCGTAACGTTAATTGAACGGACATATTCTCAAGCTAAATTGTGATATACACTGCGTGGTCACAAGTAAATAGACACCACCTTTTCAGAAAAAAATTAATTTTTTCAGTCATATTCACATGAATTGATATATATATATATAATTTAATTAATATCTAGTAGATCTTCCTTTCGCTTCGTGGAGTTCGTTGATTCTTTGGGGCATCGTGAGAATCATCTCGTCAATTTTAGATTCTGGGATTTTCGCCCACTCTTGCTTCAAAACTTGGAGTAGATCGCTTTTCGAAGTTGGTTTTTTTGTTGGCTCTTGACTTGCCGGTCGAGTATGGCCCAAAGGTTTTCGATGGGGTTCTTGTCAGCAGATTGGCTCGGCCAGGGCAACTTCTGGATACCATTTTCTTCCTG
>NW_013665714.1:974844-980489 GCF_000517525.1 Limulus polyphemus
GTTAATCAGGGATCCATTTCGATGCTCCTCTTGACAGCCCTTTTGTCCTCTCCCATGGACCAGGAAGACCCGGATGCTGCTCAGTTGTTTCCTGAACTGCACGATGATTCTGTTGACTGTCGAAAGCGGGATTCCCAAATTCTGCGAAATTTGCCGCTGACTTATTCCACCATCTGCTTTACCAACTATCCTTCCTCTAACAAAATCTGACAATTCGAGAGAGCCTTGAACTCTAGGCATGTTGTAGCACAAGATAATTAGTGTGCGGACTATTTTCATTTATATTGTGCTCTGTGAACACAAATTAGTTATCATAAATCAGTTAAATGACGAAAAATTAGTAGTTTATTTATTTGTGACCACTCAGTGCATGTGTTACATACAGGTCAATTTATTTTCATCATGCTCAACATTGGAAATATAAATTATTGAGAAAATGTTATATACATTAACATCGACGTGCTTAAACATAACCAGTTTGTAATATATTTTGTTTATACAGAGGTTGAATGTGTTGCATTAAAATAATACCATCATATCTGACCATGCTCTGACGACCGTGCACCTTGGCAATAGTCCTGCACACTCTATCCCTATTTTATGACTTTCCAGATCATAAGTATATTAATGTTTATTAAGAAACGCTTTTTTGGCACTTTCAAGCTTTCACAAAGACAACAATGTGACCACTCTAACAAACTAACTCTCTATGTTTTGGTTGTTGATGACCATCATAATTGCATGCGCCAACTTGTTGATATGATGTACATGATTTCAAGTTTGCCGCCAATTAGCTCACGGTTATTTGCCACAACTTATTGTCTTCCCGATTAGGCCTATTAGAAAAAAAGAGATTAATTAAGAATGAATTTTAAATTATACTTTAGTTGGAGATACATGTATCTGCTTGAAGTATTGGTATAAAAATAGTTTAAGTCTAAATAATTTTTGAATATATTTTCTAATAGTATTAATAATAAATACTGCAGTGAGATAAAACTTACTAGGCCCAGGCCTAATGACATTTCTTTCTTCGGTCTTCCAACTACGCGTAAAGCAAATATGAATATCAAATACTGTGAAAGGAATAAGCATAAGTGTACTTTAAGCAAAATGTACCAGAGAACGGTAGAATTTACAACAAACTTCAGATTCTGATCAATATAAAAATAAATATAAATGGAAAAAGTTGAGAGCTTTAAAATCTGAATTAGAATAGATAATTACCTAAAAAGTTATATTCGAATAAAAGTTTACAACAGATAAGTAAAGAATACTTATAAATACGTTTACTGAACGAAATTATAAGCCTAATATTTCGATAATGACAAGGTTCGAATTAGAGTAAGCTAGCGATAAAAAAATTTGTCAGAAATGAAAAATAATAACGGATTGTGTAAACTGATATCGAAATCCAAACATTTCTTACTGAACGGACGTCTAAAGCCATTCAAATATAAGGGCCCGGCATGGCCAGGTGGTTAGGGCGCTCGACTCGCAATCTGAGGGTCACGGGTTCGAATCCCAGTCCCACCAAACATGCTCGCCCTTCCAGCCGTGGGGGCGTTATAATGTGACGGTCAATCCCACTATTCGTCGGTAAAAAATAACCCAAGAGTTGGCGATGGGTGGTGATGACTAGCTGCCCTCCCTCTAGTTTTACACTGCTAAATTAAGGACGGCTAGCCCTCATGTAGCTTTGCGGGAAATTCAAAAACAAACAATCAAATATAAGCTAGATGACATACACAGAGAACGAAAGTCACGCTTGAGACAGCGGGAAATTGAAAAAGTATTTGATTTGTCAGAAATAATAATCACCCGTTTCTTACATTATTACCTTATTCAAGCATAGCTTTATTAGGCCTAACGCATTTCCTTTTCTAATATTCAGCAACGTTAATATTTGAAGGTCATTTCTTAAACAGTAAGGTCAGGACGGGAAGCTATCGTTAACCCCTCAAGCGTGCTTAAAATGTTAATAAAATCATACTCTGCAGCATAGTTTACACTGCAAAAGGCTGCCTCGTAAGGTTGTCATGTCTAAACTACACCACTTCTAATAAAAACACAAGACAACAACACCAACGTTTCGACATGCACAATGATTTCCTGATGATGGTGGAGCATGTTCCAGCGAAACATGTTCTTTTGTAGGGTATAATTTTCTGCTTTTAACTTTGTGCAAATAAATTATTGTGCATGTCGAACCGTCGATATCGTCATCTTATTTTTATTTAAACTTTGCAAAAGAGCTGTCAGCCTAACGTATTACACCCCTTCTCCAAGGCTGCTTTTCATAATCCATGTGGTGTAGGAGGATAACTGTTTCCTTGGGTCAATTTCAACAAACCGATTTTTCAGAAATACATAAGTGCTATGTCACACAACTTGACCAGTATGTCTTCGTATAGAATAGCACGAATAGCCGTTTCATTCACTAGCTGCTTGAAGCATGCAAGAACTGAGATGATATGTCGTGGAATCAGTTTTTGTACACAGGACTCGTGTCACTTTTCAAGATGGAGATCCTTTTTGATTACATTGCGTACGTGAACGAATTTTTACCACTGACTTTTGCGTTTGTGGATTGTCACCTATTACAAGACGTTGCACTTTGATTTACACGGCTAGAGTACGACTTGTTTTATGTTACTTTTTGGATGGTCGTTAATTCCTAGTTGATCCACATTTCTTTGTTTTTCAAAAACCACGAAGTGCAACAGATACCCTTGTCTTTGTTTCTACTTAGAAATAGTTATTTACACTGTAATATAAAATCTACCCTTGCCATTTAAACAGCTTTCTATCTCATTGTTAAATCCAACACATATCATTTTTGTGATTTTTGAACTACATAGGTTTGATCTTTAACACAGAATGTGAAACTAGTAAAGCGATCTAATAAAGATTGAAAACTATAGTTTAAGAACATTCAAATTTATTAGTTTAGCAAATGCTTAAATATAATTTGACTATTCAAAAACATGTACAATTTTTTATGTCTAATCGTGTACAAATTGAAATATATCTACAGTGTTTTATCTGCATGAGATTTTATTAACTTGCATAAATATAAATATATATACATGAACATGTTTCTCTTTTTTTTTAAAGCAGAAGGTTAGGCGAACTAATTCAATAATTTATTAACTCTTATTTCAGTAACTTGATTCAATGCTTTATTTTTCACCAGAAGAAAGGCCTATAATAAGAGGATTAAGTAACATATTTCTATTACAGCATTTTTGACTAACAGATACTTAACCATTAAAAAAATTAAAGTTTTACATTAATTTTTCTGCGAAAATAATAACAGATGAGTAATGATCTAGAAAGTGGGATTATAAATGAGACTGATTTTATTCGTTCTCTTTATGTGCTAGTTATATTATCATTTGTGCCTCTGGAATAAAATAGCTGGTTCTTCTGAAATTAGCCCACGTCTTTCGTGATTAAGTAGCCGGGAAAAGCAGAGAAACCATTATAGAAATTATTGATGAAGTGACTCGGGACCCAATTATCAGGCAATCACGGAAAATGTGATTTGCAGGAACCTAGCCGTAAAATTTTTAATATATCTAAGAGATTTTTACAAGTATAAGCTGGTAGGTAGATTTAAAGCAGAAGAAATTGGCGTCGCTAGCCTTCACCATAAGTGTTGTGTCCTTTTTTATATAATTTCGAGCGACAATTCGTCACTGTCAGTAGGAGCAAGGACGTATTTTTGATGTGGTTATCATTAATTATAAAATCTATACTTACTCAAAGTTTGAATCAATTAATCTTGTGCATAGTAAAGCAAACATAATTACAGTTATAATATGATCAGTAAATAAAATTGTTTACATTTTAAACACGACCAATTTCTAAACGTTTACGGTGTCATAAACTTTATAGCAAAAACAAGTTAACAGAATGCCTTATTTTCTCCTATTTTGGATGTGATATTTAGCAGAATTTTGGTTTTATCAAAAACTATAAAATGCTGAATGTAATACGCCACAGTGGTTCCATCTAAGCTTTAGACAAAAAATATATATGTGTTACACAAGAAACTATAGTCTAGAAACAAAATTTATGTTTCAGCGATTGGCAACCAAGTCGTTAAAGTCATGCATGTGGAAAAATCTACATTTTTTGTTCTGTTTTAACCACAGACTTTCAGCCATTAAAGTAAATTTCTGACAAGGTTTTATGTATAGTACCGGAAAAGTTTGAAAATCTCCAATTTTACGTCTCATTTCATGCACTTGATCTAAGTATCCTTATGGTTAGCTGTATCTTTCTTACTGGTGTGTGTGTGCTTTGCAAAAGAGAAGGTATTGGAAAGGGGGTGTGAGATTTTGTATAATAAACAATCGAACTCGCTGTAGAATGATCTTCAGAACAATTAACGACTAAGATAGGACATGTTTTCTAATTAACCTTAATTGAAGTAGGAAAGATAGAAGTGTACAAAAGTCTTATGAATAAACTTAATGTCTTTATCATTATAACCCATACGACCCTAAAGGGTTATAAGTATCAATAGATACGCTGCGTGTATCTTAGATAGTATGTTTTCCTACAACATTAGTTTAAAATATTTCCATTCAATTTTCAAAAACTATAATCATGACCTAAAGGTAATTAGGCCTGGCACAAGTAATAATACTGAGGATCGTGTTTCACAAAATTGATCAAGAGCGATTTTTCAACTCAAGCCAAATAATTATAACATACTGCCAGAAGAAATCAGTTATCATTTTATCTCTATTTAGGACGTAATACTGATAAGCGTATGTTCTTTGAAACATTTTTTAAAATGTCTGTGTTCATTAAAATAAATATATCTATACATAGGGCTGGACACTAGTCTTCAGATACACATAACAAAGATAGTCCTTTACTAATTCATGATTCAACTTGACGACATTGTTAATATATCTGAATATTAATTTACCGAATATTTGTTCCACAGTATGCTTCTGCATTTACGTGGGTGTGTTAATGAGAGCGCAGAGTGCAGTCGTTATTGTGGTTAGCACACTACCAATAACTGTGTTCTATAGCTTACTTGCTGTGTGTATGTATCACCACTATATTGATTTTGAAATGACAACGTATGAAACCGTTCCTTTCCCATTCTGTAGTCTTACGGTTTTCAGCAGTAATTCTTTTATTACTTGTGTGAATCACCGTTACAAGAAAATTAGTTTAGCAATTAATGTAGTGTAACAAATCGATATATGTGAGTTTTATACAAGGGCGATAATATTAAAAAGTACTAGTTTAGGTTACGAGTTATTCAAAAGCAATGTGGTTACGGTCAATATTTTGAAATTACGCTGATTTTATGGGTGTTTGAGGGTGCATGAATAAGTGTGTGTAAGTATGCGTACGAACCCAACTTGATGTCGAAACAAACATGGTATCTCTAGAAGAACATATATAATTTCAATATCATTCCCTAATTCTTTGTCATTAGTATAAATTGACGTCATTAATACCAAACAAAAATCAACAGAATTCATTCTTTTAAAAAACAACAACAACAACAAAAAACGAAAGTTGCTCGACAAAATATATGTGGATAATTCGATGACGAGGAACCCACTTTGAGACTAATAATGGCTGGAGACGGCTTAAATGGGTAATAGAGA
>NW_013665714.1:980609-997037 GCF_000517525.1 Limulus polyphemus
TGCTGTCATGTTAAACTTATATTAAAGTTTTTCTTCATTACCCATTTAAGCCGTCTCCAGCGATTATATGTGGATAATACAATTCTTATCTAGCTCAATAACATATACAATATATATTAAATACAAATTCTACATCACAATAGTAAGGTTCCTTAAAAATGAGTTTGTTTGTTTGGAATTAAGCACAAAGCTACACAATGGGCTATCTGTGCTCTGCCCACCATGAGTATCGAAACCCGGAATCTAGCGTCGTAAGTCCGCAGACTAAAATGAATATTCTAAATTATGTCAATTCATTCATAGATAAGGTAATATGAAAAATACACGCGTTTGGTACAAAAAGTGTTCATTTATAAAGCAGACTGACCTACGGTTACCTTTGATTAACATATGTGAGTTTATGTTTCTGAATTCTTAACGGATATAATTCAACGGTAAAGGATAAACAGCTGATATCAAGGTTCCAAGTATCATTTATTTACAAATGTGGTGTGCATATCCTTCTTTTTGCATCTTCCTTAAAATTTGTCATTTTTGTAGCATTCTCCTTTGACATCCCACTTATAATGGATAACAAGCTTACTGAAATCAATATACCAATACATCTGATTTATCTTAAGACCCTTGTATGTCTGCAGCGATCACAAAAGAAATTACTTATTTTACTTGATAACACTGTGATCGGGTTCTAATTTGTTGAAGAAATGAATAAGTTTTAAAATTCAGTTGGTAACAACCTGAAAATAACTTTTATATTTAACTTTTTCCCAGAAATTTCTGTCAACAGGTGAAGCGAGCTCTCACGGCTAAATAATAATTTATCTGTGTCCTCTAATTACAGTTTATGTGGATGTGTAAGCATACGAAGCTTTGACGTCAGTAATAAGTTAATTGACAGGATCAAAAGGCAACGTCTAAAGCCAGTAGATTGATGAATAGCGTATAACATTTTGTCTGGTTTTTAAGTTCTCAGTGACATAACACTACATATATCGATTTTTTGTTCTCTTGAATCATATGAATTAAAAGGCTTTCTTAATTGAATTAATTATACACTTGGGTTTACCAGGTAAGCAGACTTCTAGGGAAAACGTATAGGATGGCTACAAAATAGTTGTAAACTCATCGGTATAAGCCTTATTTCGACAGTAATAAAATAAATAGCGTATTTAAAGAATCTAATAAAGCAACAGGCTGTAAAGATCTATAACAAAGAGATATATTTTTGGGTGTTAGATACATATGTATATTTTTTACATTGCTGAATGTGCTTGCAATTTAAAATAGAAAGGAGAATAATATAATTTGAGAAACAATTTTGATCAGTATTACATGATTCTGAACTGTTAACAAAGTTTTCCAAATTTACCATCTACACTACTTGCTTTTCTGGCACATATGGACTAATGAGGTAGGGAAGGGTAGGTCAGAGGAGCTAATTGTTAAATACAAGGCATTGATAAAGGCATTCAAAGAAGAGAACCATAATAACTAAATTCTGCCAGGTATACTGTCAAGACTTAATTGTAGGGATGATATTATAAGTAGGTCATAGAGCTGAATACTAGGCTTAAGGTAATATGTAAGGACGAGTAGGTTGGGTGGTTGGATTTATGGGATCAGCTCAATGGGAAAATGGAGCTTTTTGGAATGGATGGTTTACATTTAGATAGGGTAGGGGCTGTCTTGTTTGCAAGGGCTATTAACTCAACTATAATGATAGCTTTAAACTAAGACATATGGTGGTGACGACCAAAATATTGAAGAAAAAATAATATGTAGAGAAAAGTATAGCGTAGAAACAAAGTACAAAAGCTGTTTTGATGGTAGGCTAAACTGTTAATATTATAATGTTAGAAGTATAATAAATAAGGTAGATAACTTAGAATACTGGTTGGAACAAAGGATTTTGATGTAATGGGAATGTTGAAACCTGGTTGAATGTTAAAACAATTCTGATGACAGGAATGACTTTGAAATACAGGATTATACATGATTTACCAGGGATAGAGTACTAAAATGAGGAGGAGGAATGGCTTTATGTATAAAATGTCAGTTAAATCCTGTTCAAGCTGAGGATATCAAAACTAGTAACAATGAAGTTGAAATCGTTTGGGATTGTGTTAACGGTTATAAGAGGAGAAGGCTTTTAGTTGGAATTTGTTACAAACACAAGAAGAAACTGATGAATGTAATGAGAAAAACTCTAAGTAAGATAAATAATTCATCTGTTACATTAGAAACAATGGTATTTTAGATTTATTGCTAACTTCTTATATAGAAATGGGAGCAGATTGGGGAATATCTAGGTGTAAGTGATTATTTTTCAATTAGATTTGCTGCATATAGAGATAAGGAATAATGAAATTGTGGTTCGAAATTTCAAAAAAGTAAATTCTGAAGGGATGGAACGAGAATTATCTGCTATGAATTGAGCAACTAGGGTAATTTGAATACTGATTAAATGTGGAAAACTTTTACAAATAAATTCAGAAATAGTCAAGATAGGCATTTTTTTACAGAAAAAGAGGTAGCTGGAAGTAACTAACAGATCGATTCACAAAGAGTATAAAGGGTAAAATTAAAGAAAGTAGGGATTAGAAGGATTGTAGAAGATCAAGAGAGTTAAACAGACGTAAATCATGAAATCAAAAAGTTATATGAAAAAGGTTGGTTCGAAAATGTAAAATTTAATAGTAAAATATTTATTGAAATACATTAAGGGAAAACAAACTGTTAGAATGGGAGTAAGGCCCTTGAGAGATGGTACAGAAAGGCTAATATCTGACGATTATGGGATGGTTAAATTATTATATTATGATTTTTCTTCACTTTTTAATAATGAAGATTTAAGCAATATTCCTCATCTGAATAGTTACTGAATTGAAATTTGCTGAAGATTAAATAAGAAAATCACATTAATTCCAATCACTAAGAAAAAGCTGGGAAGTATAAAGAAGATTACAGATCTTGGGCAAGATAATATTTACTCAAGTGTTTTGAAGGAGGTTAATGATTAGATATATGAGCCATTTGCTATTATTTTTTCTAAGTCCTAGAAATGTGGGAAGTTACCAGAAGATCAGTAGTTGGCTAAAGCTACTTCACTTATAATAACTGTCACAATAGTTTTAGGCCTATTAATCTCACGTCAGTGTTGGGAAGAGGTTTTGAAAGCCTGGTAAAAGATTCCTTGCAAAGCTATTTAACAAAATTTTAAATTTTGTTGGATAGTCAGCATGGTTTCACTACTGGAAAATATCGCCTTAATAACCTTGTGACTTTCTTTGAAGAGGTTACTGCTAATATAGTTGAGGGAATGGATGTGTATCAGGATTTTAAAAAGCATTTGACAATGTGTAACATAAAAGGCTTGTTAGAAAAGTTGTCTCTATAGATGTGACGGATAGGTTGGCTCATTGGATAAATAGCTGACTGGGTGGAAGAAAGAAGATCATTGTAATAAATTGAGCTCAATCAAACTGGATCAATGTCAAAAGTGGAGTACCCCAGAGCTCAGTATTAGGACTTTTGCTGTTGTTGATTTATTTCAATGACATAAATGAAAGAATGGTCAATAAATTATTTAAATATGTTCAGAATATTAAAGTTTAGGGTGATGCTGGCTGTGAGAGTGATGCTACTGTTTTACAAAATATTTGATTTATTTGGTGAGTTAGGTGAATACATGGTAGATGGGTATTAATTATAATAAATACAAGATAATGCATATGAGAGAAAACACAATTTGAGTTCTATGTATCATTTTGATCAGAATAACCTTAACGGTGTTATGGAAGAAAAATGTCTTGATTTTTTTGTTGATCAGTCTCTTAAGCCATCCAAGCAATGTTCTGTTGCTAGTGGTAGGGCAAATAGGTTATAATATTATTGTATAGATCGGGTATTGTGTTCGGTCTTGGGCTCCTTACCTTAAAAAGTGCATTGAATTTGTGAGAATGATTCATAGGAGGGCTACTGGAATGATACCTGGAATGACAAGGTTGCCGTATAAGGATAGGCTAAGATCTTGAAATATTTTCTCTTGGAAAAAGAAGAGTTAAAGATCATATGGTTGAAGTGGTTAAGATTGTTAAGGGAATAGATAATGTTGATGCATCATTTTATTTCGTAGTTAATGGTAAGACTAAAAAACCCGGATATAAATTTTGGCAGAGTAGGAGCCATCTCTAGCTAAGACAGCTTTATTTTTCTAATAGGGTGGTTTGGTTGTTCTTTAAAATGGGTTTCCTTCAGATGTGGTAAATGCAGTTAATTTAAGGGAGTTATAAGGGAATGCTTGATAAATATCTGAATGACAAGAGCTGGCTTTTATTATTTTTTTTTATTTTAAAGTTTTGTATAGTTGATGGAACGTCATAGATGGACCAACAGGGCCCTTGTTATCCTTATATTATATGTATACATATATGTAATTTGGAAACTAAACGGACAATCGTAATTAGTAAATTAATGTAAGAGAAAAAAATATTTCCTCGAAATAATAAAAAATTAAACCAGCTACTGAAAGGATTACAAAAGTAAAGAAAAACACCAAAGCAAGGATCCAAAGTCTATTGAGGTAAAGGTTTCATTACAATATGAAACACTTTGGAGCTTCCGAGTGAGTAGCTTGTGAAAAACGTCTCTGTTCACAATTTGAACCCAACACATTACACTGTGCCTGCTAGGCTTTATGAGCGTAAATCACTGTCAATCGAAAAAATACACAGCGTTACCATTCTATTTTTTGTTAAAGCCTCTGATTTGCCATGGCGTTTCCTTAAATAACTCACTACATAACATATCTATTTAACATAGAAAGAACAACAAACATGTTCCTTCCTTCTGGTGAAGACAATTCGCTAGAACAATCAAGTTTTAGCAGCTGAAAACACCATTGTCTTGAAGGCTCATAAACACGATCTAAAACCTTGGTTGAACTAGCCATGTAAATGTTAAGCGAATTCTGCAAGTATTTTTGTACTTTTATAAAGGATTTTTTTATGTTTTCAAGATGCAGTAGTAACTATATTTTAATATTTTATGAATATATAATTAGTTGTTGTCCTCTTCTTAGTGTAAAACTACATAAAGGGCTATCTGTCCACCGCGAGGCATCGAACCCCAGATTTTAGTATTGTAAGCTAGTAAGCTTATGCTGACCCACGGTAGACTATAAAATAAATCAAAATCTAAGTTCAAATTTGATTATTAATAAAAGATTATCCAACTTGGAGGTGTGTGATTTTAAATAATTGATGTTTTTTTAGTAAACGGATAAGATTTTTAAAATTATCAGTTTATTATCATATCTGAATGAATGATTTTGGAGAAAAATATATATTAACTGTAGTATGCACATAAAGTGTAAATGTACATGTGTAGATAAATGTAACAAGAAAACAAATTGTTTGAATATATCATTATTTCGCTTCCTATACATTGTTAAGAGTGTTTTAAGAAGTGGTTATATGTGAAAAATAAAAATAAGAATATATTTGGTTTGATAGGCAGGTAGATAACTTAACTCTCATTTATGTTCCGCTGTGAGTGACAATGGGTCAAAAGGGCATGACGTACTATTTTCATTTTATAAAGCCATATTAAATAACCTAAATCAAACTAAGCCTTTCTGTAAAAGAGGAGATTTAATAGCAAAATAAAACATGAAACAAATTGCACATCAGAGTTACAAGTATTCTCATCAACAAGAAACGTCTTCTGTGCCAAACATTCACTGACAAGTTCTGCGACAACAGCAGCACAGCAATTTCCTAAGAAGTGGCAGCTGGAAATCCGTGTAATTAGGTACACTTTTTTAGGGGTGCAGCTGGTATCTAGCAGATGGAATATTAAGCTTGTAAAGAAGAACAATTTTTGCCTCTGCTGTTTGTACATATGTTATGAGGTGGTCTTCTTTAAACGAATAATATAAACCATGTATATAATGTACATATATAATTTACTGTGTTGACAGATCCAGATGAAAATACTTTCAACTTGTCTTTCTTTTTCGGAGTTTAGGCAAATAGGAAAACAAATATTGTTAAACAAATGATGTGCTAAAGAATTCACACTTGGAGAATCACTTTAGTTGTAAAATTAAATTCTAAATTCAAAGAGAATAGTATGAGGAAAAATTGTGAAAGGCCTAATTGTTCTGGAAAATTCCACTAGTTTGAAGAAACAATTCCAAAGTAATAGAAGTTTGGAATGATTACTAAAGAAACGAATAAAACATTTTCATGTTTCTATTAATGTTTAAAAAAAACAGTTAATTTAGTAACACACATTTCAGTTGTGTTTTTATTTGGAAATTATAAAGCTCTCTCACTGCAAAGTTTAATACGTTTTTAAATCATATCATTTTATGAAATATAACTTAATAATAAAACTTCTGATCATAAAATTCACTATAGGCAAAAATAATTATTTACAGCAAGTAAAATGAAATTACAATATGATTGCTTGAAATCCTGGTGGCAACATTTATATTTAATTTGTTCATTAATGAAACAGAATATAAAAATCTTAGGTCTGTTTGTAATTAAGTACAAAGCTACACAATGGGGTATCTGTGCTCTGCTCACCACGGGTATAGAAACCCGGATTTTAACGTTGTAAGTCCACAAACATACCGCTGTGCAACTGGGGGGCAAATCTTAGCTCAGCAGTTGAGGTAATTCTTACATTTTCTGCAAATGTATATTCACATGAAATGTGGCAGGTGCAATTTGTTTGTACACGCGTGTTCGGTTTTAATACATTTAAAAAAATGAAAAAATATTTCGATAAGATTTATGCAAAAGTATATTGTACATATTTCCTATAATTAAACGAAAAGAATATTGCGTTTTTGCTCTAGAAATTAGTATATTTACTAGCTATTTCTCTCATAGAATACTTGTTCATTATTTCGTTGTACCAGTGAGTATGTTTACAATAAAAACACTTGTACATTACGAGAGATATGAGAAACTCACTTACTGGTATAAAATGGTTTTAACTGTAGTAAAAAATACATCATTTTCACGTGATAAAAATGTCAAACTACCTGTCAGATAAATAAATGGTGCATCAAATGGTGACAGTTTATTACTTACTTTGGTGTATAAGTTTTCATTTACTTATACATGCATCAAAATGTTCATTGTGCAGAAATGTGAATAAATATACAGTTTTTGCCTAAATGTTTGCATATTTTGTGACAGATAAGATCATTATTATTAGGATAGAATACAAATACACTTAGTGCTGTCAAACTGAGAAATGCGTGTTATATTAAACATCTACATATGTAATTTGTGTAATGAGACAGGTTCTTTGGTACATCATGAACGATTTATTAGAACATCAAACAATGTTATAAGACATCCGTAGAAAGATATGTAATTCAGCATTTCACCTATCACAACAAAACCTTACCAAATCATATATAATGACAAAATATAATATCAAATTAGTATAAATAGCGTGTGTAGCCTTATATCAATTCATATTGTACATTCTGTACTTGGTTGGTCTTCCTCGTACTCTGATAACCTCCGCAAGGCGACGTGGAATTCTGTCGATAGGATTATTGATGTATTATATCGTGATTTCATCCCAACTTGTCACTAGAATGCGCTACAACTCAGCTACAGTAGTTGGTTTAGGGTCGTGTTTAGCAATATTCTAGCTCAGTTCTGCCCAACAGTTCTCAATGGGATTACAATCTGGAGATAATCCTGTACAATATGCATACTGTGGTCAGTGACATTGTTATTCTGAAACACGAAGTTATTGCCAAACCTTGTCTTGATATATGACAGAAATATTGTCTACATGTGATACCTGTAGGAAATGCCATTGACGTTTACTTGGAGGAAATGAAGAGCAGTTTTTCCACCACGATGAATAGCTGCCCAATCATATACTTCACCCTCTCCTGTGTGTCCCCTGTGAGAAAGACAGTCTTCCCTCATCTGTTCTATAGGCAAACGAGAAACACGAATCCTACCACTACCTTTAACAAGCCGGAAACAGGACTCATCTGAAAAGAGGACATGTCTCCAGTGTTCTAACTGTAAGTTGGCATAGTTTTCTTACAAAATAACCTCGTTTAGTACGTCTCCAATTCACTATTCTTCTGGATACCCTGGAATGAATATATTCGTGCCAACCCTTCTTTCAACATTAACGTGTCAAGCTGATCAAAACATGGTCATCTCAGGCAGTAGTTCTGCCAGAATACTTTCCTGGAACAACGTTTCCTGTAGTCTGATGACGTTTCAGGATTTTGGATAAAGCACATTGGGGGAATCCTACTGACCTGGCAGTGCCCGTTTGCTTCCTACGATTTCTGGATAGTCGAACAATTTGACGCCCTATAACTTCTGGCACGTGAAGAGGCACAACTCTACGCCAAATACAGATAAATTGTTTGAACAAAGCGTTGATCTGTTTCGAAAAAGATTATACATAAGCACACCCTTTTATACAAAACAGGTGTGTATGTGTGTTTTGACGAACAAATGCTCAAAACATATATATTACTATTTTTCCTGATTTCTATTCGTCTGGTCTTGCTTGATTCTTGATCTACAGCTTTAAAACAAGTGTAAGTGAAAATTGACTATTTCCACTTTTATACGTAGACAGTAATTTAGTTAAATGAATTCCTCTGGCACTACAGATCCCTCCCCTAATTTGTCCATCAGTAAGTGCTAAAATAACACGTTTCTATGCTCCAGATGGTCACAGCACTGATACTTAATTTTGTAGCGTTGTGCTTAATAATAGAAAAATAATACAGATGATTTATAAAAGTTTGTTTCTCCAGATTTTACATTGATAGTGTTAATGAAACTTATTAGGTTTAATTGTGAGAATGGTAAGATGAGGGGACACTAAAATAAACTTTGTCAGGAAAGAAGACACTTCAGCTAAGACAGCTCTATTTTTTCTAACAGGGTGGTTGACTTCTAGAACGGGTTGCCTTCGGATGTGCTGGATACTCTCAATTTAAGAGAGTTTAAGGGAAAGTTTGACCAATAATGGGGTCTGGCTTTGAGGTTGTTTTTAAGGGTTTATTTTAGTTTAGTGGCTGGGACAGCCTAGATGTACCAGAAGGTTTTCTGGCTGTCCTTTAATGTTATGTTATGTAGTTTTGACCTATTTCGTGTTTTAAGGTATTCCATCTAGAATTGATTTTCTTTAACCAACGAAGTTATTTCTTTGTTCTAGATTCGCAGTATTGTGAATAGAGCAGTCATGCTAGAGTATGTTTAGAACAAACCCACGTTTCAAGAAGTTAAGCCGAGCAGCAAATATTTTGTGTTTACTTTTTTATAATGTACACACAGTGAGGAAAAAACACAAAAACGCACATTTCCAACATCTAAGAACTTTATCCAGGATTTAAAAATTTCCTGGTTTAATAAGCTTATCTGTAAAGAATACTTAAATGTCGGAAAGCTTACCTTCTATATTTACGAGATTCTCAAAATGTTTATGAAGTTCGTTTGTTTGTTTGTAGTTAAGCATAAAGCTACGTAATGGGCTCTCTGTGCTGTGACCACCACGGGCATCATTTTATGGAGTCAAAGTTGAGATCGTGCAAGATTCGAAACTACGACTGTACTAACTGGGCAACTGTTTAAACTAACTAATTAATTGTATTTGAAAGTCTTATCTCTTAGTTTTCACTCATTTGCTATCTAAAGATAGCACTTCGTCATTTTTGTGTTGGAAATGTCATTTGAAATGTCCTAATCACAATTTTTATGTGTTGAAAATAGTTCTCTAAAGTTAGAATTTCTTTAAAGGATTCAAATTCAAATCAGCTAAGATTAAAACCCCGGAACTTGCTAACGGAGGAAGATGTTTTAGCCAATTTGTCTTCCGTGTCTCGAATGACAGGAGTTTCACTTTTCACTTATAAAACATGAAATTTCTGAGGAAGCTTGAGTTGTATGTTACAATCTGTTGCTCTCGCTCTTCGCTTTTCCTTCTTATGTCCATCAACTTTATTTAGGTTCTTATTCCTCGTACCAATGTAAATATAATATACTGCTGTTTATTACTGGTAATCTGTAACACATAGATTTGAAATTAGGTTTTGTTTCTTACTGGCAGCATATTACTTTCTTCCTTTGCCTTGCTTGATTTATTTGTTCTCCACACACACATTACCGGTCTTCTCCTCCTTTTCATTGACTTTCTATCTTTTATATTCCATTCTCAAATCCATGCCAAACCAGCTCTTTTTTCTTCTGACTTTCCACCTGTTTCCCGTATATCGGATTATAACGTTTCATAACCATATGAGGTCTTGTCGTTTCTATACTAGCTGAACTTAGGAAGATGGCCTCTTCAGAGTACTATAATTATTTAATACCTTAGAAAATGATGAAAGAACGGCCAGTTTATCACCTCTCTTAACTTAACCGATGTTCATTATATGTAACTTCATAACATAGTTTAATCAATTTTTATAGCTACTCAATCTGATTAATGTGTTCAATGTTGTTTGATAATAAAACATGAAAAAAACAGTAGGATGTACTCGATTTATTCACAATTCTAATTTGTTATCGACCGACACTATTATTCTCTATGATTTGTATACACGTGTAATTAATTTTCCTTGCCGTATGAATTACTTTATTTGAATGATTTTTAGGTCTTTTATTTATATGTTCACAATAATCTATAGAGGAAATGATTTTAAAAAATGCAAAAATCCCTCTTAGTTTATTATTATTACTATTTGAATTATCATTACGGTACAAGCAAACAAAAATAGAATAAACTTTATGTGTTGAAAGAAAGAAATGACGTATTACTTCACAACGAAGTCAACTATGTCCAATTTTGTTTTACTTAATTGGTTCATAAAGAGCATAAGATAATGAAACAAGATGGTATCCCCAAAAACCCGCGGTACTTGAAATATTTTTACTCAGGATTAGAGTAAAATAATCTAGGATACCTTTTTTTTCTTTTTTATTATTATCTACATTTTTGTGCGCCAGCAATACCAAGTGTTTTTAGTACTCATCAGGATCTCCACCAGCCTACCCTAAAATTGAAACTCTTTTAGGCAGGATTAGAGTAAATTAATCTATGAGATCTTGGGCGTGGTCAAACATATCAATCGAAAGGGTTTGACCTCTTGAGTCCAAAATTGTAATTAGATCTCAAATCGGTCAAGAGATGACGGAGCTATGAGCTAAACGTTTGTACTTGAAAAAAAAGAAGCAAAAACCTCACAGCCATTCTATAAGCTACTATGCCGCAGCTAAAAATATTTCTTAACTTCTAAAACATTAGAAATGATTATTTAACGTTTCTTCTACACGACGTATTGTAAATTACATTCCATAAAGTTTTGATAACACCATTAAAGCAAAATTTTGAATAATTAAAGAAAAACTAAACTATTTCTTTATTGTGAGGTTGTGGGATTTTCGTTTTCTAGCAAAAAATAACTAAATGTCTCAAGATTCATTTTTTTTTGGATAAAAAAAGAAATGATGCTCATTTTAAGTATGTTTTTGGTTACTGTAGTTTGATTTTAATGGGAGATATGATGCTACAAATCCCAGTAGCTTTCACTTCAACAGTGGAATATAGGCAGGGATTTTATCTATTGATGTTCATAGCGTAAGTAACGTGGCATGTTTGGGAACATTAGAAATAACAGTTATGGTACTTCAGAGAAAGGTATTCTCCCCAGACCAATATTTCTTCCAACAAATAAATGAGCACAGTATTATTTTACTAATGCATTGCGATCAAATACACGTCCAAATACCGAGGTCAGTAAATGAATGTTTTGTTTTTAATATAAAAAGGAAAATATAGGAACTTGGGTAATATAAACAATGTAGCTGGGGTATCTTTAAATTTATTACTGAATGAAGTATATGAATGAAATATCACTTTCGTTCTATAGTATAATGAGTGTGCATTTTCAATACTTATTGGTAAAAGATTTAAATACTTCAATTCCATGATTACAACCATTAAAAAGCTGTGAACATACAAATACTGTCGTGATTATGAACATCGGCAGAATATCTTGACACAACTACAGAAACATCCGAGTTGCCATCTGAATAAAAAGAAATATGCACAAAATTCCTGTTAACATTTTAAGACTTTCAGAACGTTTCGAATGTGTGACTTGTTATGTTCAAAGTGAACATGACTATGCTGTTTCATTCAAAATCAGTCAAATATAATATGCAAATATTTCGTTATTTAATTACACAAGATTTTTAATCCCTTAAGTTCTCCTTCAAAAGCCTTTGTAAAATAAGCCTCACTGTAAATAGGATAATATGTTTTTTGTAACAATGCATAGGATATCTTATAATAATGTTTGTTTTTGAATTTCGCGCAAAGCTACACGAGGGCTATCTGCGCTAGCCGTCCATAATTTAGCAGTGTAAGACTAGAGACTAGTCATTACCACCCACCGCCAACTCTTGGGCTACTCTTTTACCAACGAATAATGTGATTGACCATCACATTATAACGCCCCCACGGCTGAAAAGGCGAGCATGTTTGGTGTGACAGAGATTCGAACCAGCGAGCCTCAGATTACGAGTCGAGTGTCTTAACCACCTGGCCATGCCAGGCCCTTATAATGATGTATAGTTATAACAACTATGCATGCCAAATAATAAGATTTAGCATAGCAATATTAAATCAGCGAACTGTAGTCATGAGCGTGTGTTTAAATTAAATTAATATTTAGAAATGTACATAAGTTATACTGTTAAATATGTACTGCGAAACTCCCTCCTATTCTCTAAAGTTGTAGAAGATTCTTGAGTGTAAGAATCATCAATACACGCCTATAAATATAGCCAACGTCTCTTCACTATTTAAATATGCACTCACAAAAGATGAACTGGAGAAAATTCCGAATGGTTATTTTTCAAAAATGGTGTGCTTATGAGGAAATGGAGACCACCGGACGTGCCAGCTTCAGAGGACTGGGCTGCAGTTTATCCAATCGTTGTTCCCAAAGCATATCGTTCTGAAATATTGAAAGTTGCCCATGAACTCACCATGGGAGGTCATTTAGGTGTCAACAAGACATAAGATTATATGATGAGAGATTCCCTTTGGCCAAAGATTAGGGAAGATGTTTCTCAGTTTTGTAAAACTTGTCATACCTGTCAGTTGGTCGGAAAACCTAACCAGAAAATTCCTGGTGCTCCTCTGAAATCTATCCTAGCTTTCGAAGAACCTTCAGTCGTGTGATTGTTGATTGTGTTGGACCTTTACAATATAACTCACTTTTAGGCTATTCGAAATTCTAATACGTAACATTAGTTTAATAAAATGCTTCATAAATAATTTCAACGCGTTCTGGATACGAATTATACTTTGTGTATATATCGGAAAAGGAATCATGATAAATGCGATTGCTATATTTACAATATTTACATTGTTAAATATTGTTAATTTGGATAGCATGTATAGGATAACTATTATGTTACAGAAACTGAATAAAAGTATAAACACTGATAACTAATATAACTTAGTAAACAAATACTTCAGACTTGATACATACAAATGCTCTATATGGCTTGTTGAGATCATGGTGGATGTCGAAACATGTATCTATCATCAAAAACCTTGTCTTTATATGAAGGTCTGTTTGATAATGTAAGTTGCTATGTTACGAAAGTTTGGGTAAGAAATAAAACAAAAATTTTTTCCGACCACATTTTATATCTTATGATAAAAACTGCATTCGATGTTGAGAATAGCTAATAATTTGTTTGGGTTGATCGTAAGGTTAGGGA
Source organism: Limulus polyphemus (assembly GCF_000517525.1). Lineage (NCBI taxonomy): Eukaryota > Metazoa > Arthropoda > Merostomata > Xiphosura > Limulidae > Limulus > Limulus polyphemus. The sequence continues at coordinate 994,418 of NW_013665714.1, forward strand.
AAATTTAGCATAACATTTTCTGAGTAATGTAGCAAAAAACTCACCCAGTCATTTGATGACATAGTATATGATAGATCCATTTTTGTGTACTCTTTGGTGTTAAAAAATATCAGTTTTTTTTTCACTGAAATATCTTTATTTGTTGTCTTACATGTTGTTGTTTTTTAATGCATGCCCTCTGATATCCAACAGTTTTAAAAGCATATTCCAAGGTTTATAGTATATCACATGTAAGCGACATGTGTTCCGTGTTTTAAAGTCGTATTCAATTCAGGAATATTCGGGTAATAACCAGCATCAAGGTGAATAATTTCAGTACATTTAAGTGCCTATCAACCACTGTTAAGTATATAATGCTCTTCGGTAGAAAAATGACATATGATATGTCATAAGAATTGCAAAAGTGTTCAAACGGAAACCATAGGTCTTCTGTGATCTCCCTTACGATAACACTGACCCAATAAGAAACCCTGCAGTAGGTAACATGTGTCAGCTAAGCTGGATCAATTTATCCTGTTGAGTGACAAAGCATCTTACACGTTCAAGAGTAAATCAATATGTATTGCAGTACAAAGATCTACCTTTACTTCATTTGAACTATGAGCATCTACTCCCAGGACTTATTTCTGTTCAAGATATTTTTGTTTTTGCCAAATATGCTGTTATGTTTACATGGATAATTTAGTTACCTTTTTTTACGATTCTGAAAGAAAACATTGAATGCTTTCTAACAAATAATTATTTCATGATTTTTATGATGTTAACAAATAGTCATTCAATGCTTTCCTTTGATATATTTACCTCAAACTTACGTTTGTTAGTACATTGCATGGAGTGGAATATTGTTATGGTGTGTACACCTTTTGCAAGTTGGCGAAGAATGATTAAAATTATACTTGTCATTAGACATTAGTATTAGGCCTATTACATTTTTAAACACTACATTATTTATCTAGAGCCTTAGGGATTTCAAGAATTCAAAGATTGTATACTAATAGTACCCCAAACACACTATATTTGTCATATCCATTGTCGACGACGCGTTTCGCTCAATCCAGAACTCTTCACTGCCATGTTTATTGTATCCAAGCCGATCTGAAGAGCTCTGTGTTGAGCGAAACGCGTCGTTGACAATGGATATGACAAATATAGTGTGCTTGGGATACTATTATTATACAATCTTCTAATTCTTGAAAATCCCTAAGGCTCTAGATAAATAATGCAGTGTTTAAAATGTAATAGGCCTAATACTAATGTCTAATAACAAGTGTAATGGAGTGGAATAAGTTTGATTATTCGTATCAGAAATTAGGAATCATATCTTTTACTCTTTCACTGCCATGTCTTTAGATAAACAACTATCAAAGTGTCAGGCTTATATTTAGGTTTATAATAAATATGAAACCAAAACGTGTTTTAAAATTTCGTTACTTATCAGAAACTTAAAACTGGTAAACGTAGGGAAGTTTGAAGGGGAATAGCCTTTTTCCTGGAGGCACAAAATACCAATGTCATATAGCAGTGCTCAAGAAGAGATCATATATTTGTCGAATACGTTTAACTGCAAATGCCAGGACTAGTGAATATCATGAAAACGGGTAAACTCAGTAGAGTGTCTCAATGCAAGTTAGAAATGTTGACATAGATGGTACATGGTAATTGATAAACAAAATATAGTAAATGAATCACATGATAAGTATAAGCACACTTCACATGTTATTCTATGCAAAAATAGTTTATAGAGTGTGTTCAGTTGTAATCGAACATTTTATTATTTTGTATTTTCATAGCATCAGCTTATGTGTTCAGTGAGAGTATATCATAACTTAGGTTCGTCTTTTTTTTTAAATTAATGGTTTTTCCAATCACCTAATATCATAAATAAATAGATTTAAAAACTTACTTGCGCTGAAATTATTTAGATATTTTATATAATACGTCTTGTATTTTTGTATTACTTGGTTGTTTATTTGTTTGTAATTAAGCGCAAAGCTACACAATGGGCTGTCTGTGCTCTGTCCACCACGGGTATCGAAAACCGGTTTCTAGCGTTATAAGTCTGCAGACATGCCTCTGTGACGGACGGGGGCTATGATACGTCAGTTAAAAATTAAACCTTTCAAACACAGATAGTTTACTTGTTTGTTGTTAAATCCAAAGTTACACAATGGGTTCTCTGTAGTGTGCCCACCGCCGGTATCGAAATTTGGTCCTTATCGTTATGAGTACGTACACTTACCGCTGTGTCATTGTGGTGTGGGACACACAAAAAGAAATTAAATATTATAATCAATTACTTTATTTCATCTAAACGAAAGCCACAATAGTATATACGTAAATGTTTCATCGTAAATATAATCTTAGTTACTAGGATATATACAGTTTTGTTTTAAACATATATTTAATATATGTATAACATAGCACTTCGGTGAATAAAAACCTTATATACTAAATACGCCTATTGCAGAAATACAGATTACTAGCGGTAGGACAGAATCTTGCAGCTTGCTTCTTTCCTGGGTTTTTATGCAGAAACTCTGGAAGTACATACTTAAACAACACAAACTACTGATGGCTAATATGGTTTCGCAGAAAAGCAACAGTTATGCGTTACGTTCAA
>NW_013665714.1:997965-1009505 GCF_000517525.1 Limulus polyphemus
CAGTTATTAATATGCTTCTGTAAATATAGATGTAATGACATGGTCGTATGTATACCCGACAAATTAAGAAGTATGAGATAAAAAAGTTCATTTCTCTTTCAACAAAACCTGTACTTACAGCTTGACGAAAGCTAGTAAGTAAATTGGTAAATATAATATAATTTCGTTGAAACTCTAAATGTTTGCGAAATGTTTTTCAGCAAATTCCTTCCTTGGGGGTATGCAATAATAGAACGAGACTGCAACCGATACCAAAAGCTTAGATGATTGATTGAGGAAAGTTCAGCACTATCATGACAAAGCAAACTACTCAACAGATTTAAGCAAAGGTCATTATGGGCAGACGTTAAACACATGCTGTAACTTGAAAAGTCGGGTCTTTCATACAACTTAACTAAGTTTTACATAGTTAACGAAGTGTGGAAGCTTATCCTTTTTGATGAGCTACTTAGAAGAATTATACGCTGAAAGATCTTTTGTTTCATACTAAACCAGTTGAATATCTACATAATTCACTACGTTTTAGTAAAAAAAACAATTATTAGTTAATCCTATATAAATCGTTATGTAAACAACAAAATTGGACTGACTACTTTATCACTACGATGATAGTAATCTACAGTGTTGGGATAGTAATCATCTATTGTATCGGGATATTTGTTACACTTTTATGATATTTCTGTCACTATTATTATTGTCATTTACAGCCACTCACACCTATTTCCTTTTAAGGTTTTTTCTGTAGAAAACTAACAGAGAAATAACATATCTTTGACTTTAATAAAACTAAAGTTAAAAGAAAAACTCATTAACGAGTGCAATTCTACCCATTATGATAAAAAATATTGTTTCCTCTTATTGTGTGATGTTGGTGCTCCCGGCATCTGTTATTGAGCTAAATATTATATTTTTATTGCAAACCTTCATAACGTTTGAAAGAAGTTAGCCGCTCAATTTAGATTTGAGAAGTAAAACACGTAACTGTAACTATTTTGAGTTTCAAATTCAATGACGAGGAACCCACTTTGAGACTAATAATGCTTTGGAGACGGCTTGAATGGATAATGAAGAAAAACTTTAATATAAGTTTAACATGACAGCAAATGTACAACGTTTCGACAAGGTTTTGTCGTCATCAGGTACATTGGACGTAGATATTGAAAAATACACCTCTTGTCAACTATTCGTAAAATGAACTTGAGTTTTGGCTCTCTATAATGCCTCATTGTTTGAAATTAACATTTCTTGAAATATCTATCTTGTAACCATAAGAAATTAAAAATGCTTACCTTAGTTGAAAACTATTTAAAACAAAAAAACGCGAGGCCGAGCTTTGATCAATCACATTAGTGTCAGTTTTTGAACATATTTGTAGATATCAATGTACGAGGACACTAAATGGCTTAATAGTGATATACAGAGGTGGCCGTTTTACCGAAGGGGATCGTCCTACCTCCCTTTTTCCTATCACGCATTCACTGAAACAGTAATATCTTGTACTGAGATGGGAAGAGCAGTTATTTTACACACAACAACGTACTGATAAATTGGTAACAAACCTAACGCCTTAAAAACACAATTTTGTGAACTGATTGGGGTGAGAAATGAGTAACTATTGGTTGACGACAGTACAAAAACGTTTGTTTGAAGTTAAGCACAAAACTACACATTGGGCTATCTGTGCTCTGTCCACCACGGGTATCGAAACCCGGATTCTAGCGTTGTAAGTCCGCAGACATACCGCTGTGCTACTGGGGGGCTAAATTAAGAAGTATGAGATAAAAAGTCCATTTCTCTTTGAACAAAATCTGTACTTACAGCTTGACGAAAGTTAATAAGTAAATTGGTAAATATAATATAATTTCTTTGAAACACAGATAGCCCATTGTGTAGCTTTGTGCTTAATTACAAACAAATAAACAACTAAGTAATACAGAAATCATCGTTTATGAAACAAAGATTTCAAACACTAATTAGTATACATAGTAAGTTAGTTGGTTATCCATTTAACAGTTGCGCTCTTATTATGTGATTCAATAGATGATATTTTGTCAAATAACAGAATTATTTAGAGTAATTAAGTTTTATGGTGATTTTATTAAATTATTAAAGTAAGTGGAATTGTTTGTATTGGTTGAATGATATCTATTATAAGTTTTATGGTGATTTTTTTAACTATTAAAGTAAGTTGAAGTGTTTTTATTGGTTGAATTATATCTATATTATTATTTTCGTCATTTAGAATGAATGTCTTGCTGTTATTTTTATACACATATATTACTCAAACCATGTAATTTCGGCAGTGTTCGTACTTCATAGTGATACAGTTATTAATATGCTTCTGTAAATATAGATGTAATGACATGGTCGTATGTATACCACGACAAATTAAGAAGTTATAGATATAATTCAACCAATAAAAACACTTCCACTCACTTTAATATTTAAAAAAATCACTATAAAACTTATAATCACAATGGGCTATCTGTGCTCTGCCCACCACGGGTATCGAAACCCGGTTTTTAGCGTCGTAAGTCCGCAGCCATACCGCTTTGCCACTGGGGGGTGGGGCAACGTTTAAGAAGCTGTGGTTTTGATTTCGAAATCCAAGTAAAAAGAATGTCAAAATTAATTACCCAGTTTTAATCATTTTACCTGTACCCTTTCTGTTAGCTTAAGTTAACATTAACAACTCTTACAGAAATTCTTCTTTCTCAGTTTTCCATCATAGAATTTCTTGAAAAAAACAAAAATTAGTATGCTTTAAAACAATGAGATGTTTCTACAATAACGCATAGAACAAGAATTTGTTTGTGTAATACAATATTACTTTATAATGAGAGGAAGAACAAATGTCTAGTATACTTTAAGACGATGAGATGTTTCTATAATAAGACATAAAACAAGAATTTATTTGTGTAATACGACATTACTTTATAATGAGAGAAAGAACAAATGTCTAGTACACTTTAAGACGATGAGATGTTTTTATAATAAGACATAAAACAAGAATTTGTTTGTGTAATACGATATTACTTCACAATGAGAGGAAGAACAAATGTCTAGTACACTTTAAGACGGTGAGATGTTTCTATAATAAGACATAAAACAAAATGTGTTCTTATAATAAATCTATTACACCATGAGGATAATATGCTTACTCAATATATTATTTACAGACGTCGAGGTTTTAATCAATCACATTATAAAATACGGATTTAATGAAAGAATTTACTGGATTTTCAGTATATATATATATAATACGAATAAATCTCTCTAGACTGTGTGAGTAATTTTCATATGCAAATCCTGTTTAATGAATTAAGTGACAGCTGCATGCAAGTTGTTATATTGTCTGAATAGTGGACAACTATAAGGATTGGAATATTAAAAAATTGACAAAAACAAGAGGGAATCCTCAATAGCCGCGGCACTTGAAATTATTTAAGCAGAATTCCAGTAAATTAATCTACGATACCTTTGTTTCCCTTTTTATTAGCTAGAATTTTGTGCGCCACCAATACCAAGCGTGGGACACGCGTATACCCGATTCGATTTTATTATTCATCAGTATCTTTACCAGCCTACTCCAAAATTGAAATTATTTTAGGCAGGATTAGAATAAATTAATCTGAGATCTTGGGCGTGGGGAAATATGTCAATCGAAAGGGTTTGACCTCTTGAGTCGAAAACCGTAATTGGATTCCAAATCGGTCAAGGGATGACGGAACTATGAGCTAAAAGTTTGTACTTGAAGAAAGAGTAAACTCAAAGCCGTTCCATGAGCCACTCACCCGCCACTAATTATACGAGAAAATGAAAGTGAGACAAAAGTCTAAGAATGTAATCTAAAAAGGCTTTCGAAAAACAATGCTAAACATTCTATGTAGCAATAAAACAATGACATGCGTAACAATTAATAAGCAAGGAAATTGAAGTAAGCATTCAAACTCATTCTTAAGAAATATGTACAAAAAAACAAGCTGATGAAAAAATGTAAGATACTAAAGTAAAGAAATTACAGGCATTTATTGAAAAGTAAATTTTAGACAACGGCTTTGACATTTCGTTAAAAAATACTTGGTTTTATGTCATGATTTTCTGTGAGGGTGATGGCTTTAAACTTGTTAAAATTCATAAAGACGTTTATCTTTATATGTAAGAAAATAATGTTGTGTTTAAAATATTGAAATACTGTACCAGAAATTACGCTGTGTTATAATAAACTACCTCAAATCATTCACATAAAATAAAATCACAACTTCCAACAGGATTTAACAGGGAAGGATGTAGAACGAAACACGATATCTATTAATAGTATGTAAGGGATATTACGTTACAATGGATTAATAATATGTTGTAACATAACGAACCTGATGAACTCTGAAATTGAATGAGTTAAGCCTCGTATAACTACAAAGAACAAACAAGATATAATTGGAAGTCTGTTATGCACTCTTTTTTTTTTTACTGGTAACCCTAATGGTGTCAATAAATAACTACAAATCTTATAGAGATGTAATATCATATACATATTATTAATGAAGAACTTAAACGTTTCCTTATACTTTGGCCAAAGAAAGAGAATACTCCGAAAACGGATTAACCCAGAGAAATATCCAATGGGAAAATTATACCAAGATTGCAACATACATAGAATAAATTCAGCTGTTGGTCTTAAATGCATCAATCCCCAGTGTTCTTTTAGGCTGAAAAATTTCTGAATTCTTAAGCAAAACAAATCTGTCTTTGAAGACCAGAGTCAGTCTATTGTCACTTGGAAGCATATGCCAAGGTAAGGTTTTAATTAAATAAAATTTGAAATATATCGCTTTTTTTACTTCTTCCAGAAACATTGTTCAGCGATGTGGCTCAACTTAAGTACATCTCACCCAAAGCTGAATCTGACATTTTCACTACTTCCCACTGAAGGTAATCTGCCTAACGTGAATTGTTTTCCAGTACCATATCAAAAATCGATTGTGAAAAGGTATCAGCTAATAACGTTGATGAATTACGTGTTTAACATATTTTTTCACATTGTGTGCTATGACCTGCGCGATAAGAAGTAGGGCTCACATCCCACTCGTTCTCAGAGTATTTATCAATGTATATCTCTTTGTCTGACTGGATTAAATATAGTCGACCTGCATCTTAAAGACCTAGCTGGTCACTGTAACATTGACAACATCCGCTGAGAATTTCTTAAACAGATTTAATAGAAAAATAATGCTTTATCTTTTTTTTAATGCACGATGTTCATTTTAACTCATTACTTACTGATTATACAATAAAATACAATAAAGCTATCGCAGATTCTTTCAAAATGTCATTATTGTTGTAGACTGGAGATTTTGTTTGTTTATTGTTAAGCACAAAGCTACATAATAGACGATCTGCACTCTGACAACCGCGGAGGGGGGTATCGAAACCTGATTTTAGCACCATCAGTTTTCAGAGCTACTACAGAGCCACAGAGGAGCTAATTAGGACTATTTACTTGAACGTAACGCATAACTGTTGCTTTTCTGCGAAACCATATTAGCCATCAGTAGTTTGTGTTGTTTAAGTATGTACTTCCAGAGTTTCTGCATAAAAACCCAGGAAAGAAGCAAGCTGCAAGATTCTGTCCTACCGCTAGTAATCTGTATTTCTGCAATAGGCGTATTTAGTATATAAGGTTTTTATTCACCGAAGTGCTATGTGTACATATATTAAATATATGTTTAAAACAAAACTGTATATATATCCTAGTAACTAAGATTATATTTACGATGAAACATTTACTATATACTATTGTGGCTTTCGTTTAGATGAAGTAAAGTAATTGATTATAGTATTTAATTTTATGAGGAGCTATTGGTTGACGACAGTACAAAAACTTGCTCAAAATAATTTTGTTATTTGACAAAATATCACCTACTGAATCACATAATAAGAACACAACTGTTAAATGGATAACCAACTAACTTACTATGTATACGAATTAGTGTTTGAAATCTATGTTTTATAAACGATGATTTCTGTATTACTTGGTTGTTTATATGTTTGTAATTAAGCACAAAGCTACACAATGGGCTATCTGTGCTCTGCCCAACACGGGTATCGAAACCCGGTTTCTAGCATTGCAAGTCCACAGACATACCGCTGTGCCACTGGGGGGCTGGTTTTATAAGGGAGACTATTTTAAAACCTCTTAGCAAAGGTCACAAAAGAATGCTTAGGCTTATAACAAGAGTGTAGTTGCACTAAACAATGTTAATGACAACTTCCCAATGCTAGTTAAACTTCCAAAATATTTTCTAATTAAAGGCTTTCAATCAACGTTTCTTTGAAGGGGAAACTTCTACCAAAATTCCCCCAGTCGGTTAGCGCTAAGTTTTCGTTCTTAAAATAGTAAAACTCAGGGTTTGGTTCCACAGGTGGACAGGGCGCCTATAGCCCATTGCGTACCTTTGCGCTAAAAAAAAACTAAAAACAGCATATATGAAAATAGTAATTTAGATTAACACAAAGGATAAACTGAACTACAAATATGTACGCATGTGTTTCTGTTACATGAGTGTTAAACTTAATTGAATACAAATCTTTGCCAGGTCTTCTGCAATTCCTTTCTAGTTCATGTCTTCTTTAATACCATCTTTTCAGTGCTTTACAGGCCTTCCCTGTCTTCTCTTGCCGATTACTAACAGGTTTAATGCTCATATTATTACATGTTATTCCCTTCAAGTGACCCCAGCCTCGCTTCTTTTGCCTATTGCTGAATTCCACAGACTCATGTCATTTCCTTAATTTCCTTATTCGTTCTCTTCTCATTTAATGACACCCCCAACAGCCATCTCACCATTTTCATTTCTGCTCTTATCAACAAAACTTCTTTTTTCTTCAGGGTCGAGGTCTCGACTCCGTAGAGGAACACTTGTTTAATCACGGTCTTATACACTTTGGCTTTCAGTGCCCTTGGGAACCTTTTGTCACAGATGACTGTAGCTACTTCCATCCATTTCTTCCAATCTATCTGAATTCTATTTCTCACAGCTTCGTCACTTCCTCCTTCACTTTGGATTACACTTCCCAAGTAAACAAAGTCTTCTACCTGTTCCAGCGGCTTCCTACTTACATCTGTGATCTTACTCTTCTTCCTTCTACCTCATCTGCTCACTACAACTTCTGATTTTCTGGCATTAACTTTCAATCCTTTTCTTTCTAAGCTCTTCTGCCGCACCTTGACTCGAGTTTATATTTCCTGCTCCATTTCATCTGATAGATCAATGTCATAATAATAGTTCCCTTACAGCACTCCTTCCTCAAGACGTCGATGAAAATGGCGAACAGCAAAGGGCTAACGGCTGATCCTTGGTGCAGCAACGTTTACTTCAAACTTGTTTGCTTCTCCAGATACCATCTTCATTATTGTTGTCGCTTCTTCATAAGTGGATCTCATTAGTTTGATCAGCTTCTCGGGCACTCTTTTCTTTGGAGACATCAGTATACCAAATCTTGTAGCATCCTGTCATATGCATTCTCAAAATCTATAAATATATGGTATATTGTATATGTTTCCTTCAAGGTGCTTCTTTTGCAACTGTCGTAGGATAAAAAATGTGTCTATTGTTCCCCTATCAGGCCAAAAATCCAGACTGTATTTCGTAAATGTTTAAGACTTCCATTATTCTTTTTTTCAGTACCTTTGCTTTCCCTTTCAGCAGATGCTCCATCAGTTTTATTCTTTTATGGTTGTGACAATCAAGTGCATCTCATTTCTGCTTGTAGATGGGTATCAGTAGACTCTTTTTCAATACTTCGGGTATCCACTCTCCTCTCCAGATGTTCTTCAACAGGATCCATACATAGTGAACTCTATCATCCCACAATGCCTTGACCATCTCAATGACAATCTTTGATGGATCTCCAGCCTTGAATATTTTCATTTTTGTGATTGCTTCTTTGCCCTCCGCTCTACTGACGTCCAGTACTGGACCTGCTATTGGTTGTGTCTCCAATTCTGTTGCTTCATGTTTGGTGTTAAATTATTCCTCGAACTGTTTCTATCTCTGTTGTACTGCCTTTTCATTTGCAGGAGCTTCCTTTATTCATCCTTAATTACTGCGCTGTCTTTCTGTATACCTTCCAAAGACACTTTTGTGTCATCATGTTGTCATACCAATTTTTAAATGCTTCGTTCTTCACTACTCCTACCGCTCTCTTAGCCTCCATTTTTTTTCTTTTTTGATCGCCATTCTTGAATAGTCGTCTTTCTTTATCTGCATTTCTTTGAAGGATTCTTTCTTTTCCTTGATGATTTGCTCTATTTTTTCGTTCCATTACCATGCTTCTTTCTGTTCGGGTCCGCGTCCTTTCGTTCTGCCTCTTGAATCAGGCACTTTTTTCAGTTCTTTCCAGTACCTCTCTGCGTTTCCGACGTTCATTTCGGACCTCCTGCATCTTTCGTATCACTGCCTCTCTGTACTTCTCTTGGTTTTCTCCTTCTAGCTTTCACACTTTAATCTTATCAATTTCTTCGTTTTTCCTTCTTCTTTTCTTCTTACTCTCCATCTCCATTATCAACATTCTTCATTGGTGTGCCACTGTTTCTCGTGGTATCTCCTTTACATTCAACACCATTATGAATATAATATGGGTGATTATTCTAGTAACTTTCAGAAACTGTAAATCTGGATCTCTATAAACGTTTTTATTTTGAATTTTATTTGATGTAATTTTTCTAAAAACTGACATTGTTGAATCGTACACCCCGGTTATTCTCAGATTTGTATTTTTTTAAGATTTTAAATAACTTTATATTGGACGTCAGCGTGTAAATATAATCTTATATGCATAATACAATGAAGTTTGAGGACAGATAAGAGAACGTAATTTATCATGCTGGTTCGGACGTGTCGGTCAAGAGTCTCAAGGAGGGAACAACTTCCTTTTCCAATCTTCTGATTGCTGCCTAACTCTTATGGAATTTAAAACTGGCTATATGGTGGAATATCTTTAGAAATGAAATAATGTTCCACGGCATTGCCTACCATATTAATACTTAAATCATTTCCAAATTAACAATATAACACTTTTAGGTACGAAAGGAACGTGATTTATTTTAGGTTATATATTCTACATATTATTACTTTTACTCTTGATAGTTGGCCCGATTCGCAATCTGAGGGTCGTGGGTTCGAATCCCCGTCACACCAAACATGCTCGCCCTTTCAGCCGTGGGGGCGTTATAATGTGACAGTCAATCCAACTATTCGTTGGTAAAAGAGTAGCCCAAGAGTTGGCGGTGGGTGGTGATTTCTAGCTGCCTTTCCTCTAGTCTTACACTACTGAATTAGGGACGGCTAGCGCAGATAGCCCTCGTGTAGCTTTGCGCGAAATTCAAACTTACTTAAAAATTTAAAAGAAACGACGAGTGACACCGTTTCACTTTTGTATTAAAATCTGTATTATATTTCTTGAGTATCAATAGAAGTTTGAATCCTGATGTTAGAAAAACACAGTCCCCCAGTGGCACAGCGGTATGTCTGCGGACTTTCAACGCTAGAAACCTGGTTTCGATACCTGTGGTGGGCTGAGCACAGATAGCCCTTTGTGGTTAACTACAATCAAGAAAAACACGTGGGTTCAAAAATTCAATTTAAGACAAAAATACTAAACCCTATAGTCCGAGTCTTTAGAAAGGGGGACGTTTTTTCATCAAAGGCAAACTGGGAAGTTTGAGTGTAATATAAGTATAACGTAAATAATATAACATTACTATAAAATAATAAAAAAAAAGACTTGAAAACTAAAAAAAATAGTAGAAATCTGTGATAGTAAATATAGTCAATCTATTTTTTGAAAATGGTTATACATGAAGTTATTATGCTCTAATGCATATAATGAGTGAAAATTTATGGATATATTCTTTCAAGCAGTCAATACACAATGTTACCAGTTTCACATAATTTTAATATATCCAATTATTTGGTAATTTGCTAGTTAGATTTCTTCATCGTCTAATGTGATGATTGAGAATAACCCAGTAGTTTACTCTACCTGTAGTAATGCATGTAAGTGGAGAAATGGGTTATCATGTATTATTATTGTTATTAAGCTTTTCTTAATATTAATAATGTGTATTAATTTATCGATCTATTATTCTATTGATAACACAATAACTTATAATTCGACGTACACTCAGTCAGTAAAAAGAGTAACAATCAAGTTCCTTCTTTCATAGCTTTAGAAATCTCGATAAACATAATACTTAGACTAACATCTCAGCTTTATCATATTATCTGAAATAAGGGCAAAGAAAGGGGAGTAACGTATTAATTCTCACTAGAACAACTAAGGTTCACACACAACGTGTATGCAGTTAGGAAAGTATACATTTATTTCGAATGTCACATACGACCGCTCAATAAAGCAGCATTGTCACTATGAATTATGCAGAAAACTCACAACGTTGCCAGAGCAACTAGCAAAATCTATAGAGAAGAGCTCTTGGGACGCACGTAAAACTCGAGACGTTTCAAAGAACGGCAAAAGGCCAGTATCTGAATAATTGATTGAATACATATCGGTGAATTTGCTATGAATTTATTCCCAAAGGTGTACCATCTTCTATTCTGCTCAGATGTCTTCGTCTTTTGTCCAATTTAGTTCTTCCTAGCATGTTTTTCGAGCTAAAAGAAACTACCAAATATCATAAACAAAGTTTGCAAAAATGTCTAAAAAATATATTACTTTATCCCTTGCTTGTGAACTGAAGAAGAAGAAAAAGCTACACACAACATAAGTTTAGTAAAGGCGTAATAAACAAATGTTGTTGTGAGTACGTCATCGACACACTTCAGAAAAAATTCTTTTAAGAGAGTTCAATGTTTAAAATGTCGGTCTTAATAGAAATAGATGTGAACAACCGTCAATACTTGTCACGATTAATAACCAAAATGAAACTAAGATAGCACATTATTATCTTGATTCCTTTATTATATTAAAATATAATGTATAGGAAATTTAAGACCATTTCCGTTTTTAATTTTATATAAATATTTTAGGATAAAATTCTGCATTGATGAAACTTAACAAACTACTCTTAAGAAATGGAAGGCGTTTCGTCAAAGATAATTATATTAGTATATATATTTGTCAAGTACAAAGAAGACTTATTAAGAATGCTGTAATTCACTTAATGGTTAAGAGCCATGTTAGATGATGACATACCACCATTTAGATGGTTCATTACCAATTGTATATTTGAATCACTGAAGAATGAACTGACCATGCACAATTGCTTTCAAGTAGAATGTTTGTTTGTTTTTGAATTTCGCGCAAAGCTACACGAGGGCTATCTGCGCTAGCCGTCCCTAATTTAGCAGTGTAAGACTAGAGGGAAGGCAGCTAGTCATCACCACCCACCGCCAACTCTTGGGCTACTCTTTTTCCAACGAATAGTGGGAATGACCGCCACATTATAACGCCCCCACGGCTGAAAGGGCGAGCATGTTTGATGTGACGGGAATTCGAATCCGCGACCCGCAGATTGC
>NW_013665714.1:1010379-1032610 GCF_000517525.1 Limulus polyphemus
AACCCGCGACCCTCAGATTGTGAGTCGAGCGCCGTAACCACCTGGCCATGCCGTGCCTCAAGTAGAATGACTGCATAACTGTGAAAAAAATTGCTTTGTAAGAACATTAAATATTTCAAATATAATGTTAGACACGGACTAAAATTATAGCTTTAATCTTCTTTTGTAAAAATCGATATAATTTAAAATGAAAACAAACAAAATAACAGCCTATTATAAATGAAACCCTTCATGTCAGAAATTAAAATTAATCCAAATTTTGTTGAAATTGGAAGTATGGCCACACAGTAATGTGATCCATTTATTTTAAGAAATATTTGCCCTGGGCTTGCTTTTCTATCAAACGAACGTGACTGTTTCTCTGGCCGAATAACATGAAATGTTTATACAGGTCCTTAAGGATTGCTTGTTCTCGAAAATGTTAATTATTATTAACTTCGTCAAGCCCCTCGACAAATACTAACCTAACGCAGTCACGAAAGAAATATTGTACATAAACCTTATCTATAAATGATCATTACGTATATGAGCATGAAGCGCATAACGAATGCACCAGATAAACTCAGTTTGGTTGGAAGCTAGTCATTTATAACGTACAAGAACGCATTTAAATCATTAATCAAACTTTTGTTTTTAATCCTATCGGTATTTAGCCTTATAATGATACTCATCACAATTACAAAAATGCTCTTTAAATGGATCTACCTGTCTCTCGTGTATGAACAATACAACATTAAACAAAAGAGTTGTCAGGAATAGGTGTGGTTTGTAACCAGTAAATAAACAATTAACTCCAAAAAACATTTCCGAAATATTTTATAATTATTAATCCTACCTTTACACGACATAAATTATGAATAACTTATCTTTTTGTGATGGTTGGAATACTTAAGTTGTATATAAATACTGAAAGATAACTTACAATCTAAAAACATAAAAAAAATATTTTTCAGTAATCAAACTACTTTAGAATAATTATAATAAACATATAATAAGACAAAAAATAGATAATTGAATATATAGCCTTAAAATGCACACATTCTTTTAAGATACACATACAATATACAAAGGTAGATAGTTAAATAACTATATATAGAGAGAAATAGAGAAGAAAGATATTTGATGGAGAATTAAAAGTAACGTTTATAACTTAAAATGTCTTTTATTTATCCAATAATCCTATATCTATATAGGAATTTTAAGAACATGCTGCATTGATGCTACTAATTTATCATTCGATTTACCACTTTTCATTGAGTTATATTTATTCATCATCATCAGTAACCCTGGACATGGGCAAATGGAATGAATTAGATCATGCTCTAAGAAAGTAATAAAATAAGGATCTGCCGCCCTGCAGCATAGTTTCCATTGCAATAAACTCCGTTGGCTCAGTATGCTTTCCATAATCCATATAGTGTACAAGGACGACAGTTACCCAACATTCTTCTCATAGAGAAAAACCATAGATTCTGACTGAGCTTTTCCACTGGAAATGTAGTAACCAAAAAAAAAAGAAAACAAAAGTTTCTATATTTTGTTTCTTTCAGAATTTCGTAAAAATCTACACTGGACAATGTTCTCATTAATGTATTGCTTTTAGGAAGGGTATTTAACAGAACTTCGTGTAGCAAAATATTCATACATTCACATCACACGAGTGTATTCACTAATACTTATGAATAGAAATTTCATTGACAAAAGTCGTCCATGTGCCCCAGGCAACAGTTCGCAACAAGTACAAATTGCTTAGATAATGTTAATGTTTGTATAATATACATATAAGACACAACATGACAAAGAACAATAGGAAATGTGTGAAGAAGATCAAATATACCCCTCCAAACAGGTATGATTATATGAATAGCTATCACGGAATGGAAATTAATAAAGATCGAAGTTGTACAGAGTGCAGAAAAAAATAAAATTATTCAGGTAAATAACTGTAGTAATAACACCCAAGCGATGGGGATCATCGCTAGCTATCAAATGAAGGTAAATAAACAATAGATTTAAAACCCAAGTTCAATAAGGATGTAAGATCCAGCTGCTTAATCCACAACGTTCCAAGTCATCCAACCATTCGCTATTGTCCATGAACAACGTATTAACCATTCCTGGTACCAAGTAATTGTCAGAAAGTATTTTTCTGTTTCTAAAGGAATCTACAAGTTACCTTTCATCCACAATACTATCACTATCACTGTTTTCACAACAGTTCATGGCGTGGTATTAAACTACAGTTATTGAAAAAAAAACCAGTATAAAATAGGTATGAGTGAGAATGGAAGAAGGATATTTACAGTTTTTGGCATATATAATGTAACTTCTTATGTTATGGAGATTTGTCCTAACATTTCTTTCACAAAACTAAGGATGAGTCAATTATATTATATCATGTCAAGGCTAAGGTTACTAAACTTTGTATTAATTAAATAATAGTCAATAATCGAAACGAAAAATATAGATGAGACAAAACAAACGCAATGAGTGTTTGTACAAAAGCATTCTGAGCTATTACCAGTGTATAGTGAATACCACTCTATGCTTAGATAGATATATATATATATATATATTTCAAAATACATATAACTTTAACAAGACAAAGAAAATAAAAATATGCTAGGCATAGAATATGAAAGATATAATTGTTTTGTTGTTGCGAATAGCTGCCTGATAGTACCTAATTAGCGATGGCGATGTTCCGTCTCTGTAGTCATACACCAAGAATGTAAGTCCAAAATTAAGGTGCTTGCTACAGATAATCGATCAAGGAGTAGAGATCCATGTGCTTCAACCCACAATGTCCTGAATCCATATACACACTTACTGTCCACGGCCAGTCATGGGCATGTTAATAATACCAATAAAACGGTTATAAGAACTTACGTACGCTTTTTATTCAAAGTTCGCGGACTTACAAAGCTCAAGTCCGGGATTAGATTCCTCGCGATAGACAGAACCTAAATAGCCTTTCATTTAGCTTTGCGCTAAACAAATAAACATTTATTACGGTACTACTAACAGAACCATAATTAGGAACCCAACTTCCAACCATTTAAAGTGGTCCACCAATATAGCTTCACATATGTTTTACAACCAATCACCCACCACCTTTGCATATGTATATAAATGAAGTTTTGAGAAATAAGTAACCAAATATTACTTCAACTAATAACTGATTAAATTACGATACTATCATGCATGAACAGAAACTATGACATGCTTAAAATATGTATAACTGGACATTTTATGTTTATAATATCTTTATCAATTGATTTGGTTTTACTAATTTTAACTTGTTTTAGAAGACTATCGTTTGTTAAAGCCTGATTAAATATCTATGAAAAAGGTCTATATATTTCGAAGTCATAATGTATACGTTGTTTTTAAAGTCATGCACTGAAGGTGTACACGCAAAGAATCTTTTATTCATATGTTGTATTAATCAACAAATAACCTATCCAAAAATTATTTTGGATAGCTTTACTTTCGGAAATGAGTTTATGTACTTAAAAAAAATATCATCTTCGCATTTGTAGCATGACCATGAGACTTCAAAACTGACCTTTATCTTATATTATTTTTCTTCTAGGGTGAGCTTTAAATTACATGTAATCTAGGCCTAAAAAGAAGTGAGCATCCAGCTAATCATATTTATTCAGAATGAACCAGTAATTCAAAGCAGATTTTCAACATGTGTAGTCTATACTTTATTCCAACATTATATATTATTTATACTCTCATGGCTGACAGCTAACGTATACTTTATGTCTGATTTAGACTTGTACGGTAGAATATAGACCTGGACGAAACATACCACACCTTGGTGCAATATGTTGTAGTTGAATTGTGTACGTTCGTTGTAATTACTCAAAAACAAGTAAATTATGTGGATTTTGTTTAGTTTTCAATTAGTTATGTGAGTGAGAGGTTAATAAGAATGGGGATTTTTTTCTGACATTAACCTTCTTGATATTTGTTACTGGCATATATAAACATTAAAATATTTGTTGTTAGACCGTCCTCTTAATTTAAATTTAAACCAGACTAGTATTACTTATGTTTCTTTTATATGTTTAAACTAGCGTTAATTAATGCAAATAAATAATAACCGTCATGTTTTTTGTTTTTTTCACAAGAAAATGTAAAAGAAGTACATATATATATATATATAAACATAGAGAAAGAGAATTTCACTACATACGTTTCTTATATATAACGGCATTCATATGTATAATCATAACTTTTTCAATTTACACATTTACATAAACAATGCCAGGCTGTCTTATTAACCCGACCTCCTGATATAGAAATAGTGATTGTTCAGAATGAGCCATGTAAAGCTGCCTGCATGCGTAAGCGCCATGTGACCTTCAAAAGCACACATAATTGTTGCAACAATAGTCATCAACAAGGTAGGTCATTGCAGGGTGAATGCTTTATTGAGTGAACTGCTGCCAGTAGTAGTGAAGGCTGTCGCTTT
The DNA here is from genome assembly GCF_000517525.1 of Limulus polyphemus. Lineage (NCBI taxonomy): Eukaryota > Metazoa > Arthropoda > Merostomata > Xiphosura > Limulidae > Limulus > Limulus polyphemus. The sequence continues at coordinate 1,014,866 of NW_013665714.1, forward strand.
AGAGGAGCTTAAGAGAAAAATCGGTTGTTTACAGAAAAGTAAAAGATGATTTTAATTTGTTACTTTTCTCACTGATGCGTGTGCAAGGACAGCATTGAAGGACCAAATACTGCCAGTATATTATGTTGAGGGCAAGGACCTTACCTCGTTCTAAATGGGAACAGTTGTGGGTAAGTATTTAGCATTAGGTTGAACCAGAAAGATAATTAAAGTAACTGACTATCCAAAGTCATCCGTGAATGAATCCAGACAATTATTGAATAGTATCCACTCTCAATTCTTGGACTACTTTAATCGAATTGATTGTCACTCTAATAGGAACCCATGGCCCCAAGTGAACAGAAGACGGAATAAGATAGGTGAAGCTGTGTTCGCGAACACAATGTAACAGACTGCGGTATATTACAATTCAATAGAGGTGTATAGAAAATTAGACGTGCTACAGTGATTCATCTGACAGAAACCTATTTACACCAGAACAAAGCCCCGGAGATTACAACGGATAGGTTATGGTAATCGGATGTTCGCAAACAGCTTAACCAGTTACGTAACCTTATACAATGGTGAGTATGTAGGGAGCGTCGTAATTGGACTCTTGAGGACTAGAAATATACCACATGTTCCTTTTTTTTAAATATCATGATCGTTCTTGTTCTGTATTGATAGGATTTTTAGTATTTGGATAAAGGCGCATGGGGCAATGGACCATCCACGTGTGATTCCAACAATGTAGGCTGTTGGAGATAGGGCATCCTATGAAACATGGTCCAGTAATCCAAGTGATGTAAAAAGCAACAACTAACAACAATTTAAACATAATTTCTGACGTGGTTTATTCTTATGTATTGCGTTTTTGATCCGGAAGATGATGAGCAATTTCTAAACGATAATATAACCATCAACCGTACTCACATAGTCCATATTGGTTCTAAAAGTAAGACCCTGACCTGCACAATCATCAGACCCTAATCCCCTTGAACAGCGGTTGGATGAAGTTGAATAAGGTCTTCGATGCATAAATATCATCTTCCAACTACACTGCCACAGTTACAAGACATATTACTGGAAGAATGTAAAATAATTATCAAAGACAAATTGCTTCACGAAGTAGAGTCCACGTCAGATCTAATTCAAACCCTAATAAGGGCCAAAAGCGTCGCAACTCGATATTAGAGGTGGTCCAAATAAAGTGATCAAACAGTGTGCATGTATATATATTTGTATGTATAGTTTGTAAATATTTACTGCTTTATAAAGCGAGGGGCACAGTTACATTATTATCAATGTGCACTGTTTTTATACTAAACTATTACAATTACAATTATTACTGTGACAGATATTTTCCAACCATTAACTAAGATATACGCATACAAATATATATGTGTATATTTAAAGATGTTGGTGTTAAACATGGAATTCAACTGACTTATGATGATTATGATAATGTTAAATTCCAATATAAACTGTATGCGATGAATATAACTGAATCGATAAATACACAAATACCCTTTCGTCTTAGCTTTTTCTGTTTCCCGAAGTTTGTTTTCTTATTGCTTCACACACCTATAAGCATGTCTTCTCCATCCATATAAATATAACAAGTAGAATAAGTGATCAAAGATAACAAGTTCGCCTTAGAAAGCCAATAAATGGTTTCAACAAGCACAGTCAAAAGATTAAACACAAGAACAAGCATGCCTTTGGGACCGTCCGTGACTCAGTTAAAAAATGTGTTACAACCCGCTCATCAATGAAGGCATTCTTGGTCTGTGTATTTATTTTCTATAGAGGGGAAGTAGAGCTTCACACACACACACATATAAGAATCAAGCTTAAGTTTTGCACATTGTGTTGTTAGCATGAACAAGGACGCATCGGTAGGGAAATATTTCCCGCTGATTTTGTTTGTTTTCGTCCTAGCTGTAGTTGGAAAAAATGTGCTTTACACGAGTTTGCTTGTTTTTTATTGTTGTTATAAGGCACAAAGCTACACAGTGGATTATCTTTGCCTTGCACATCACGGGGAATGGAATCCCGGGGCTTTACCTTTTTAAATCTGTAAACATACTACAAAATCATTGCCAGCTGAACAGATAAAAACATTTTTTTTCTGTTTAGATTTAAGATTCGGGAAAAAAATGATCTAAATAGCTGTGGTATATAAACCTATTCTATGCATGTAGTTCAGATATTTTATGTGTTGCTTAATTTAATAAAATAAGTTAAATATGAGGTCAAACCTATGTAACTGTATCTATATGCAAAAGAAATAGCATTGAAAGTAACATAATTCTTTTGATTTAATTCTGAAATATCTTTTAAAATTGTTATTGAATGAATTTACATATTCGTAAAGCTATTTACTTAATCATGACTTTTAGAAATGAAAATATAGTATCTACATTACGCATATTTTAGAGCAGGGGTCTCCAAACCTTTTTTGCGCAAGGGCCGGGAGGTAGATTTTTTTTAGGCTTCACGGGCCGGAGGGGTCGTGGTAAAATTAAGTAGGGATGCATACATGATCAGATTGGCTTTTGCTCAATTACGTTTTATTTTTTATTTTAATAATATTAAAAAATTATATTATTACTTTAATAAACAGTTGGCGGGCCGGATGCGGCTAGCGGGCCGTTGTTTGGAGACCCCTGTTTTAGAGAATACAGTAACCAGAAACGTCCGAGTATAATTTCTTTGTATCTGAAAGCGTGTGATTTTCAAGTAAACATATTTTTTTCCTTATTAACTTTTAATTTTGTGCCAACGCTGTATGATGCCTTTAACTGTTCTATATATATAATGTTTATAAATGTAAAAAAAAAAGAAGATAAATTGGACGATTATCAGTAATAACAGAAATAAGTAGACCCTCGAATCAGTTTAAAGAAGACTATGATGCTATTGTATCAAAATAAACTAGTCGAAATGTTAGAAACATTAAGAAAAAACATGCAGTAATGATGTAAAGGATTAATTGAAAATGCGTACAAAAACTTGAATGCAATAATACCATAAATACTACACTTTGCAGCTGATTAAAATATTTATTTTCAAATGGAGACATCTTTCAACATTTTTGGTACGTACTACATACTTTTTATTGTACTTTTTCATGATGCGCTTTTCAACAAAAACGCAGTATGGATGGCAGTTACCATTATATTTCAGTTATATAAATTAGTATGCCCGTTCAATTGAAAAATACATCACGAACTATTTTATGATCATGCTGTTTTTAATCAATTTCCTTTAGACCAAAACTGTCACGTTCTCCTTAAAAACAGAGATTGAGAATTGCGCAAGAAATAAAAACAAAGGATGAAACAATATTTCCTACAGGAAAGAAATATCGTTTGTTTGTCACACCGCCACTTTAGAAAATCTCGAGAACTTTTTACTTTGTTTACCTCTCGACCAATAGCATAGTAGCTTCTGGGCAAAATCTTTCAACACAGCAAGCAACTCATACTGCTGGAAGAATGTACTACGTGAAGACGGTCACTTTATTCTGAACAGGATGAGATCAATAATGGTGTCTTTTATTGTCATCAGTCACAGAGACACACGCCGTGAAGGCCGTATGTCCTATAGTTCTGAGTCAGTTCATGTGATTAGAGAAGAAGTACCCTGTTTGCTCAGTAACTTGCAGATACTTTTTGTCATTTCCTTCTCACATATTTGCGTGAGCTTCTAATCGCCTGATCAACAGTGTTCAGTCAGCTTAAGAAGGTAATAATGTTTAGATGAAGTGTGAATATAAGTACCTCTCACCCTAATATCCTAAGGAAATTGTTAGAGTTTATTGAGAAAACAACAAGAATTCGCACAACGTGGATATCGGAAGAAAGATTGAAAATTGCTAAAATAAAGAACAAATCTAAAGCAAACATGAAGGAAAGCAATATAAAGAGCTCAGCGGACATTTTCACTGAAGCGAAGCATTAGAAACGACAAGAAAGAATATATTACATGAATATTTTCTTAAAGATGGAAGAACATGAAACAAAACTAACTTAAAGAAGTTCTACAAACTTTAACATGTAAGTTTAGCCTAATATTGATTGTGGAGATAGAATTAAAATCCTGACAGAAGCCGAAGAAATTAAAGAAAATAAAAAAAGTAATGTGAGGGTTTATAAACTACCAGACAGAAAAACGGAAGAGTTAATGAATTAAAGGAATTATTGCAATGTCTAGGTGAAAAAAAGAGCCAAAACCATTACAGGAAGAAGTATAAAAGACGAACCAGGCATTGACGAGATAAAAGCAGAGTTATGCGCAAACGGATAAACAGGTCATGGAAACCGAACGATTAGCCTGAAAATTGGAACCAAGCAGTTTTTATGGCAAAACCAAAAAAACTAAACTTTAAAATTTGCGAAAATTATAGAACAGTTAGCTTCATTTCACATGCAATTAAAATATATCTAAAATATTCATAGAATGACATTGAATGACAGAAGAAATATTGGAGGTAGTTTTAAGGAAAAAAGGGTAATAAACTTTGGATCTGAGGTTGGTTATAGAAAAGCGTAAATAGCATGAAAATGATTATATCTATGTTTCCTAGATTAATCAAACCATTTGACTGTGTCCAATACAAGATGTAAGAGATAATGGACATGTGTCAGCGGTACGAAACGGAAATGGGATTACAAATTGGTTGAAAAATGGAAAATCTCAAGGATCTGCTATGTGACCTAATCTTTTTAACATAAATGGGGGAGTTTTATAGGAGAAGTATTAGAAGAACTTAAAAGGAAATTAATAGCTAACTTGCGTTATGTGGATGAAGCACTTCTGGTTTGTGAAAGAAGGAGCAATTAAGAAGACTGATCCAAAGATGAATGATAAAAGTGCTAAGAAAGTTTTGACGCTAAATATTAAGAAACAAAGGTTATGATGATAGATGAAGTTAATACTAAAAATATGGAAATGAAAGGAATAGAAATAGAAGAAATTAATCAACTCGAATTTTATGATGCACGATTAACAACAGGAGAGATTAAAAGAATGTTAACAAAAAAGATTGTTGAAAGACGAAACTGTCACATTTTTGGTACGTGGTGAGAAGAGACAAGACCCAGCCTGTAGAAAAACATCGTGGCTGGAAGAGTTGAGGAAAACGGAAAAATACAAAGACTATTATAAGATGGAGTGATGGGAGAGCTGGGAATATTGATGGTGGAAGTAATAAGAAGATCAGGGAATCTAAACAGTTGGAGACGACCATTGTCGGCCGCTACAAGTACAACAAGAGATTATACGATAAATATGTATTATAAATATATAATACGTATAATATATAATACATAACACACATAATATATAATACATTTAACATATAATATATAATACATATAATATATAATACATTTAACATATAATACATATAACACATTTTTGAACTTAGCTATTAAAAATCTTCTGCTGGTTGACTAAGGCAATAAAGAGAACGTATATGTTCAAGATAAATTGTTCTGATAGTAAAAAAAATATTGCTGAAAACAGTCCCACTATGAGTAATAGCTAGAGTTGCGTTCTTTGGAAAAAATCATTTTTTCTAAGAAAGTAAAATATCATGTCATGGTAAATTTATTATACTGAAAGAATATATAACAACATCGTCTGCGATATCAGTCATTGTTTACTGACGAATTACGTATTTTCCACTCTTATGGTGGTTCGACGTACAGTTTAATCGACAGGTAAAGCCAGTATGTGTGAAAAACACGTACTCTGAAAAATAAACATAAGAAGCTCAATTTTCTCTCCCATCTCATTTCTTCACACTAGTAAGGAGACGACGGTGTATAGGCGTTTAGAACCTACATGACCGATTGTGATGAAGAATCTTACATGCCTGGCGGATAAGGTATGCGGGAATATTGCAATATATTTTTATATGAATAGTATGAAAGAATTAAAGGTTAACATACGATTGATTCCACCGAGATTACTTTGATTTCAAGTATAATAACCGAAATTATTCCACACACATATAATATAACGTTGATTTCATTCTAGCACATGAAAAATGCAATCATTAGCAGCAAGTTATAGTCGCTTGTGTTTAGCTTTTCTTGTTTGACACATTCCTGTGGGAATTGTATAAAAAAACAGCTTTTAATAATTCATGACTACCTGAAATTTAAAAACTACACAGTCAAAGGTAATGTGACTAAGTTAAAAGTAGGTTTAAGTGGACGTTGATAATTTTATTTGCTATAATTTGTATAAAAATTAAAGACAGACTGAGCGTAATAGACATGGCCAAGGTTTAGGATTTTGTTTCTAGAACACAGATGTTCTGCATATTTTTAACCGCTTTGTTTATTCAGCATATGTTAATGTATTTTATATTATCTGAATTAATTTGTCACAAAAGTCTAGTTTTCTTTATGCACGTTTTTTAACACTGTTGAAAATGGTGAGATTTGAATCCAGCGACTTGTATGTTCTAAGTACTTGTAATAAGTCATTTGTATTGTTACTTAGTGTTAATTATTTCGCCTTAGCCTAAGTCAGGCAAACTGTCACTGCCTTGTAAAGTCACAAACAACTGAGAGAACTAAAGTAATGAGTAATCCCATTTTGTTTACTTACTCAAACTATACACGTAAGTGCTGTAAATTAACTCTTAGTATCTTTACTGCTGGCGTATTTTCAGCTAAAAATTGATTTCCCCACAAGTATAAGACAGTTAGTTAGACACGATAATAACAACAGATTCACTCAGGAAATAAGGAGAGTAATATGAATATGAATCTAATAACTTGACTGAGTTTTCCTAGTAAAACTACAAAAGTTTGACAAAATGAACACAATTTGTACTGTGAATTGTTTGTTTGTTTGTTTTGAATTTCGCGCAAAGCTACACGAGGGCTATCTGCGCTAGCCGTCCCTAATTTAGCAGTGTAATACTAGAGGGAAGGCAGCTAGTCATCACCACCCACCGCCAACTCTTGGGCTACTCTTTTACCAACGAATAGTGGGATTGACCGAACATTATAACGCCCCCACGGCTGAAAGGGCGAGCATGTTTGGTGTGACGGGGATTCGAACCCGCGACCCTCAGATGGCGAGTCGAGCGCCTTACCCACCTGGCCATAATGTACTGTGAAACAAACAAAGAGAAAACGCAGTGTGTGTGTGTACTTGCGCACATGATAAAACAGCCGCTTCTATTGGATTATGATTAGCTCCACCCAGTCTACGGGATAACATTCTGTCAAATTAAACACAATGATGATCTTAAAGCAAGTCTTTAATCGAAAAGAATTCCAAATGGAATTGAACCGAGAAAGCGCGTCTGAATTCAACAAGTAAACTCAAACTGGGGGGGAGCTAATAATAATGATAACTGCAGGTTTGTTTCGGGTTGTCTGCGCTAACTGACCCTAATTTATTAGTGATAGGCTAGAGGGAAGGGAGCTACTCAAAACCACCCACATCCAACTCTTGGGTTACTATTTTACCAACGAATAGTGGGATTGGCCATCACATTATAACGACTGAAAGAGCGAGCATGGACATAAAAGTGATTCGAACTCGCGCCCCGCAGATTGCGAGTCAAGCGCCCTAACCACCAGGCCATGCCTGAACGTTGAGATAGTTACAATATATATTTATGTATGTGTGTGTGGGGGTATGTATGTATCTATATACATGTGCACACACATAAATATATAAGTATAAATATGGATCAATAAAACGTTTATTTTGAAAATTCAGTTTCTGGACTTCTACTTATTTATATCAACTTGTACTCGAGACAAATGAATTATGATGAGCTTTGCATCATTGTGAATAATTTGTGCCGTATTAATCAAGTTCCTTTCATGACTTAATTACTCAAAGATTGTCAGTTCCGTCAATTGGATAGTTTTCGTGTGACGTTTTAATTAAATATACACTCGGATAACTCAGCAAAAGGCATGTCTTTCTGTTATCTTCAACTTACCGAAGCCTATGTTGCTTTGTCGTATCAAAATTACATAAACTTTCGAAGGGAATATAGAGGGTTCCTAGAAGGAATTAGAAACGTAATATTAGTTATCAGTTTGGAAGATGTTCTTTCTAATTCCATTAATTTCCATGTGAAAATTAAGTGACATAATGCAAACTGGGAAGAATTGTTTTATGTTACAGGACAACTAATAGAGCTTTATAGCTTCAATTTCATAATGAAACTACATGTTTAAAATGTGCACATTTTTAAAGAATATTGCGCCTACAAAATCCTAGTAAATAGAGCGTAATTGTGGGAAGAAGTTTTACTGTATTGTTCTAATTGCCGTTGTTTCTATTTTATTTATATCTAATTATGTGAATATTGTGTATTTTAAAGCTGAATGTCATTATGCTGGCTAGGACTGACTGAGCACTATCTTTAACTCATTAAACTAAGAAAACAATCATGCTGGGTGTAGTTATAAAATTCTGATTGATCAAATAAGTACAAAGATGAGTTGAAGGTTTTAGTCACAGAAAATCAATGTGTGATTCTCAAGTAACAGAGTATATTCTCTTACTAAACTCAGGATCAGATGGATTACATTTTCATGTTTTTTATCAACAGCGTTAAAATACACCTGATTATAATTCTTGTAAGCATTTTATGATCAGGTAAGGTATGTCATAATTTATCAAATAGGCTCTGGTTATTTCCCAAGTGAACTTCAACATCTGAGCCCACGGGCAGAACGGCTAGATCGGAAGAGACGCCTGAAGTAACTATGAATCAGTGATTAGAGGAAAGGCATCCGGGTAGTAGTACCTGTTGCCAAAAGGAAATAGTTTGTCTTTAAAATGTATAACGCTATTGTCTGTCACTCTTATGACACACAAAAAGGCGGAAAATGCAAAGCGTGTTCAGAAACATCGCAGTGCGAACTTTGGATTTTATTATCCGCAGCCCAACAAGCTACAATTAGGCTGCAGATGGTCCTAATCGAAAAATACAAAACTTAGTTTGTTTGTTTGTTATCAAGTACAAAGCAACACAATGTGCTATCTGTGCTCTGCCTACCACGGGTATCGAAACGCGGATTCTAGCGTTGTAAGCCCGCAGACATACCGCTGTGCCACTGGGGCGCACAAAGCTTGGTAAGCAATCTTACTTCAATATAATTTGGTACTATTAGTTAAATAAGAAGAGTTCAAACACGAATTATGCAATTTTTAATAAATCTTAAGTCGTATTCAACTATTAGGAAATCTTGTGAGGGAAGTAGCTTCATTATGATTTCATTAGAGTTAATATTTTCACGCTAGTGCAGATTTATTCCAGAAGTAATTAAGAATTGTTTACAAATATGTTATATTTTCAAATGCACAATGTTCCAAGCAAACAGATTTCTGAAACACGTTTCGGTAATTTTCCTAACTTTCTTCGAGGCCGATCTTAAAAAAGTTAAACATAGAAATGGCCAACATCATGAATCTAGTATTGTTTCACACCAGCACTAATGAAGTCATCATGAAAATAAATTGAAAATTTCTATCTGTGAAACTTAGCATTGGCATACGATTACACACACACACACACACACACATATATATATATATATATATACATACTGCTCAAAATAATTAGCCCCCAGTGGTACAGCGGTATGTCTGCAGACTTACATACAAACAAAATAATTAGCCCCCAGTGGTACAGCAGTATGTCTGCAGACTTACAAACAAACAAAATAATTAGCCCCCAGTGGTACAGCAGTATGTCTGCAGACTTACATACAAACAAAATAATTAGCCCCCAGTGGTACAGCAGTATGTCTGCAGACTTACAAACAAACAAAATAATTAGCCCCCAGTGGTACAGCAGTATGTCTGCAGACTTACATACAAACAAAATAATTAGCCCCCAGTGGCACAGCAGTATGTCTGCAGACTTACATACAAACAAAACAATTAAGGGATAATTACAGTTTTCTATACTATAGTCATGACAAAGCACAACTACTATTATGAAATATTTCAATGACACCCCAGGTTTAGCCTTTATAAAAAACAAGTGGAAGGTGGCTTGTCATGTAATCCAACATTTCAATAGTGTATAAGACTGATGAAACATGAACATTTCAATAGTATATAAGACTGATGAAACATGAACATTTCAATAGTATGTAAGACTGATGAAACATGTACATTTCAATAGTATATAAGACTGATGAAACATGAACATTTCAATAGTATATAAGACTGATGAAACACAGTGTGTTCTCGGTTAGCAGTTTGAACAACAGCAGAGTGTGTGGAAAGATCCAGATTGATATCCAAACAAGCCAAGATCCCAACAAAGCTAATCAAACATTTCTGTGATATTATATTAGCTACAAGCTGTTCAAAAACAGCTAGTGGCTGCAGAATGGCTAAAAGTCTCACAAAGTGTGGTTAGCAGAATGTGGACTCAATATAATTGGATAGAAGCATAGAACCTTCTGAAAAACAATAACTGTTGTACAAAATAGGCTTTAAGCAACCAGCTGGCTGAGTTTCAATCAATAGCTCCAAACGGCAACTGGACAACAATTAAGCAACTAAACGGTCAGAAACAGGTTTTTAAGGGCTAGTCTTTATGCCAGACGATCTATGGCGTGGTTCCACTAACACATCACCACAAAACAGCCCGTCTTTAGTAGTGTCAGGAACAGTTTAATTGGTCATACGACAAATAGGCGAATGCTTTGCTCACATATGAAATATTTTTCACATTGCAACCACGTACAAGACGTATATATATGTTTGGAAATCCATTTGAACCGGTTTCAAACCCAAATTCAGAGAGGAATAGGACGTATACAGCAGTGGTGGCATACTAATTTGAAAAGAGATCGCACTGATCCTTATGTGCGATGACATGGCACTACGAATATCATACGGTATAGAGATGCAGTTTTGCAACCATTAAAGTTGCCATATACAGATGCAGATGGTCAGATCTTTCTTCTGAAGGATGATAACATGCACTTCCACTGTGATCAAATGTTTAGAAACTTTCTGAAAGAAGCAGGTATAGAACGAATACTTGCCAGCACTCTTGCCAGATTTGAACCTGTTTGATTGAACACGTATTAGGTACTCTAGAAAGATACTTGGCAGCACGTGATTCACCTCCAAGCAGTGTTGATGATCTGGAAGTAACTCTGATGGACGAGGGAGTTATATTACTTCAGAAACTCACTGATTCACTCATGTTAAGCTTGCCAAATCGATGTACGACTTACAGTCGTGTCCGAAGTGGTCATACGTTTTTTTAACAAACGCTCACTGATTATTTCTTGGGTTGTAAAGTTTGTAATACCAAATAAGTATTCGTGGATATGGACTCTAATAGCAGACATTTGAATGTCCGGTCATACGTAGAGTCATATTTCTACATAAAAGTAAACGCATCGATGTCAATAACAGTATTTGTACATTGTCATCTCTAGAATATAAAGAAAAAACTGATTAATTCTTTATTATTTTGTATAAGAGAATAAATGGAAGGAGAAAATTCATCTTATTAAAACTTTTTTGCGGCTATATTTCGATCAGTCGTTATCTCTCAAGACTAAAGCATATAGATTATAATTACAACTACAATAATAGCTGGTAGACAAAAGACTTGGATTAATGAAAATAAAATAATATGTATATTAACTTTCTACGATTTTTTCTGTACATATGTGTGTTATCTGTGCGTATAGATATATAGATATGTGTGTTTATTAATGTGACAAATCTGGATTTCGATACCCGTGGTGGGCAGAGCACAGATAGCCCATTGTGTAGCCCAGATTCTAGCGTTGTAAGTCCGCAGACATACCGCTGTGCCACTGGGGGGCATCATTTTTATGAGTCACATAGTAAGAAAAATATGGTTTCAAGGTGACATTGCAGCACCATCTTATATTTTTATATATCTGTACCAATGGAAAAGCTGTAGGTCATATGTTTTCCCACAATTTGTACGTTTATATCCAAATTAATTTTGTGTAACTCCTGTATATATTCATGTTTCATAAATATAACATACTGAATAAGTATAAAAATTAAAAACTATGAAATTTGTTGCTTGAAATTGATCTGCTAATAATTTTTGCATACAGAATTCAAAGTTCCAACCTTTTATGTCAATGCAAAGTATAAAAAAATCATATATATTTTAGCAAACAGGTTTATTATTCAGAAAGAATACGGCGTAAGAGCAGAATTTCTTGAATTTTTAAATAGATATATATGAATGCTGATTTTTCCAATTCACGCTTTTTTTTTTAAAAAATGATGCACATTGACGTATTTTATATTGACTGTTTGATAAAGTAAAATTTAAAGTTTGCAGTTATTTTTTAATCCTAAACAACATGATTTTTACCTTAATAATTTCTTAAAAAATAAAATAGCGTTATTAAAAAGTTTCGTTTAGTATTGTTCAATGAAATTAATATTTTTAGTTTTATTATTTGATTCACTAAATAGTTTATCTTGAAAATAATAAAACCAGTTATGATGTGCTAGAAATACTAAAGAAACTAACTATCGCACGACGACAGTTATCTCTTTTATTTTAATTACACTTGTTATAGTTTGTAAATACTTTGTTTTTATATTTCGACATTTTTACAAATATAAAACTTTTGATTAAAAGTTTTAATATATTTCCATTATTATAAAAATGTAAATCTCTGTAACATTGGCTTGTAGAATTTGGTTAGACCAACATACATGGAATAAATACTATTTCAGGGAGATACGGGCGAACAAGAGTTACTTTCAATACATTCAAAAACAAATGTTAACACATTTATAACATGGTACCTGGATACCTTGTATAATTATTAATTTATATATGGTAATATGGTAAAAAAACAATGTTGAGTCTTTCAAAAATTTTTAACATCTTCTAATAAAAAACCATTAGAAATAATTCCTAATTATTCTATTTAGTAATTTAAACTTGGTTGTTTGTCTACTTTAAACTGATTTTATTATCTATCACAAAATAATTTTAACGATCACTTTTCAAATAATAAAAAGGGGTGTGATAGTTACTCTTGCAGTTGAATACCCCTTAAATGAAATAAAACTTTCCATAATAAGGGTAAATATTTATTAATATCCTGACGAATAAAATGTGCATTTTGATGAAAATCAAAGCTTACTTTTTATATTCCACCCTATACAAAATACATTGGTTCAGTAATCTGTTTTTTCAGTCTTTTATTCTAACAACAAGTACTGGCGTTTTATTAATGGATTAGAACAAAATACCACAAAGCGAGTGAAAAAAATAAAATTAATTTGAAGGTTCTGAATGAATAAAATTCGAGAAATAGCGTGAAAAATGAAATGCTTTGTAGAGGCATAAATGAATCAGATTTTTTCACGATGCAACAAAAAGAACGTTCTCACGAATAATTTTTTTAAGTTCTTACATTACAAAACAATTTCTAATCAACTCTTCTTTCTCTCAATTTTCACTTTCTTCTGTATTACGAAAAACCTATTAAGAAAATAAGAGGCACGTGTCAAGTGCACGCACGCATAGAAAAGTAGAATGTGCTGTTACAAAATTAAAGTTGTATCCATTTATTCTGTTCTTTCAGATGTGTTTGAAATATTCTTATTGATGATTTTTTTCAAGATGATAATAAAGGAATGTTTATATTACTAACTTAATTGTTTTACGAATATAAGTATCTGAAGAAAATATGTTTTCCATTACTTTAATTCTTTGCTCATTTCAATGTAACGAATTTGTTGTTATATATTTATTTTAATGTCAACGTTTGTTTCGATTGAGTTTATATTTACAAACATGCCTAGCTTATAGTGTTAGATATATATTGCGAAAGACCCGCCTATTCTCCAAAGTTATAGAAGATTCTAGAGAGTAAGAATCAAAAATATATGTGTGTATGTAAAAGCTTTAATTTGCATTGTTGCGTAATCTGAATTTTCTAGAAAATCTTCCCATGCCTATAAATATAAGCAACGCGACGCGCACAAGAAGTAGTATCTATTATTATTTCGCTATAGTTGGCGTGCTATAAACTTTGTAAGCTATAACTGTGATTGTTATAACGCTTATCAATCGGAAAACTTCAGATATTTGACCAGGAGTATTTACAAAATTCGAACATTACAACTCATTTAACTTCAGTGGATTCTTGTTGGACATTAGTATTTTTATGCAAACATTAACTAACTTCAACGGTGGAAAAATCGGTGTGTTATTAGTGAGAGACAAAGCTAGCTATCTTACCGTTAAGTGAAATATATCTCCATCAACTCGTAATCAACGTGAACCATCGACAAGATATAAAGTTCCAGACTAGAAAAAAATACTTTATATTGCTTGAAAGTTTGTAAAACTTTTGTATATAAATCATTGTGTGTAATAACTATTTGTAATAACTGTTAATGTAAATTGTATTGTTGTTTGTATATTAAGACATAATTGTGCTAAAAAAGAAAACTGTGTGTATCAATCTTGATGACAAATATCATAAATTGGAGATATATCGGCAAATTTAGGATATTACCTAACTATTACCTACTTTATTTTACAGTTTCGATTTCTTTCAGTATAGGGTCCACACTGAGCTAAAAAGTGAAACCTATTAAAGGTTATTCCATTCTTCTGTTACCAGTTCAACACACTCATCACATACATCCACTGAATCACGGTATGGTATATATATATATACATTGGCAACAATACATTGAATATAATACATTATTCAAAGGATTATACCACTTCAATAATCACTACAGAATACATACACAATCACTACAAATAACCTTATGATAATAAAATTACATAGCATGTGAAAGTGCATCAGTTCAAATGTTATCAATCCCTTTGACATGGGATATCCCCAAATCATACTCTTGTAGTGATAAACTGCAATTTAACAGTCTTCTTCCCCCCCCCCCATGGCACAGCAGTATGTCTGCGGACGTACAACGCTAGAAACCGGGTTTCGATACCCGTGGTGGGCAGAGCACAGATAGTCTATTGTGTAGCTTTGTGCATAAATTCAGACAAACAAACAAATAATTTATTTCTATGTTTTTCTTTCCTTCTCTTTCTCTTTTTTCTTCCTTTCTTTTCTTTCTTTCTATTTTTTCTTTCCTTCTCTTTCTCTTTTTCCTCCTTTCTTTTTCTTTCTTTCTATTTTTTCTTTCCTTCTCATTCTATTTTTTCCTTTCCTTCTCATTCTCTTTTTTCTTCCTTTCTTTTTCTTTCCTTCTCTTTCTTTCTTTTTTCTTTCCTTCTCTTTCTCTTTTTTCTTCCTTTCTTTTTCTCTTTCTTTTCTTTTCTTTTTTTGATTAGATATCCCATACAAGGTAACAATACTAAGACCATGACTTCAGGACGGAACTTACGTTCTTCAAAAGCTGGGATAGGTTTCAAAGGAACAACAGGAATATTCTGATTAGATTTTCCGACTAACTGACAGGTATGACAAGTTTTGCAAAACTGAGAAACGTTTTGTCTAATTTTTGGCCAAAATAAATGTCTCATAATTTTGTCACATGTCTTGTTGACACCTAAATGACCTCACATTGGCATTTCATGGACAACTTTCAATATTTCAGAACTATAAGCTTTGGGAACAACGATTTGATAAACAATAGCCCAGTCTTTTGAAGCTGGCACATTTGGTGGTCTCCATTTTCTCATAAGCACACCATTTTTAAAACATAGCCATTTTGAACTTTCTCCAGTTCATCTTTTGGGAGTGCACATTTAAATAGTGAAGATATCTACAGATATGTTTCTTGCTCAGCTATCAGTTTACCTTTAGTAAACACAACTTCACCAGATGAATCAGATCCCTCAGGTCCATAACTGTAACTCACCGAGGTATTGTCAGTAGGACCGTCATCCACAGGATCCCTGTCGGATCCAAAAAATGTTTGAGACAAATCTATAATATCGTTCTCTGAATTCATGTATATCATTTGTTTTTGGCTTAATTTCTTAGACTGAGCTCGAGTCACAGCACACGAAGGGAACACATCGGGATTCTCCTCAATGACAACATCATCCTTAGATGAAATAGTGATCGTCTCGCTAACCATTTTAGGTTCGGCAACAACTTTTCCCCCAGTCAAATCGTTTCCTAACAACAATGATATACCCTTAATTGGCAGAGTAGGTCTTACTCCAAACACAACTGGTCCCGAAACTAGGTCTGATGCTAAATAAATGTTATGAAGAGGAACATTAACAAAGCCACCCTCAATACTTTGAGCAATAACAGACTCACCAGTGGCAGAACTTGAATCTAAAGGCAATATACATTTTAACAACAATGATTGAGTCGCCCCAGTATCGCGTAGAATACGTATGGGTATGGGATTGCTAGTGTCATTTGTCAAAGACACAGAACCAAAAGGTCTATATTCCTTCCTGATTACATCAGCCTTTATATCAGTGGCCAAATCAACAATATCGGGTGATCTGGTAAAACTATGTCCATATGTGGACACAAATGCACTAGGTATTGCATCAGACCTAACATGACCAGGTTTTCTACAAAAATGGCAGACAGGCCTTGATTGTTTTAAAGAAGTTTTATCCTAACTGTCAGAAGATTTCAAACTAAAGGAGCCTGATTTTTTAGAAGAATCCTCAACTTTAGTGGATTGAACAGATACATGTTTTTGTTGACATAGTAGGAATTTCTTTTTATGAAAAGTGTTTTTATGTGTTAAAGTGTAATCATCGGAAAGAGCGGATGCTTCCTGTGGTGTTTCAACTTTCTTTTCATCTTAGTAGGTTTTGAGGTCGTCACGTGCACAACATTTAAATTCCTCAATAAGACATAATTGTCTTAGTTTGTCGAAACTGTTGCCATTATACATAGAATTGCACCATTGATCAAAATAAACCTGTTTTTCATGGGCAAATTTCATATGTTTGATTATCTTGTTTTCGATAACCTCGAAACTTTTGGCAATAAGCCTCTGGTACTAACTCATATGCTTTGATAATAGCTGCTTTAACCTCATCATAATTTGCACAATCTTCTAAAGAGAGAGCGACATAAGCTTCTTGTGCTTTACCTGTTAAGACACTTTGTAATAATAATAACCATTTTTCGGTGGGCCATTCCATGGTTTGGGCAACCTTCTCAAAATGTTGGAAATATTTATCAATTTTATTTTCATTGAACGGTGGTACTTTAACATATCGATTAAGTTTAAAGTTGTCATTTTGCCTTGGTCAATTAGTGTTGAACCTAATTTCTATTTTTTCAGCCTAATTTCCTTTTCGGCTTAAATGCAAGCTTTTTCGGCCTGAAACGTTTATTTTCTCTTTCAGCTTCAATACGAACTTGTTCCTTCTCAGCTTCAATTCAAGCTTGTTCCTTCTCTTTCTCGGCTTTGATACTCAGCTCGAGTTGTTTGAGTTTTAGCTGAATCTCTAATTTATCTTTATCACTCAACCTCTAATGCTTCCTCAGGCAACAAATAATAATTGACTAGTATTTCGATAATATGCTTTTAGTTCATTGTTTCTCATTGATCTTTTAACTTTTAGTTCTAACATTTTGGCAATTTCGAGCAATTCATTTTTGTTATATCTTGCTAGTTGTTCGAGGGAGGATGATTCAAGAAAATCTTGATGATCAGACATGATCAAATCTTGTTGGCACTGATAAATATAAATTAAATTGTGATTTAAATTTTAATTTAGATTGAATTTTGTCTCTGATTCAAATCTCGGACACGAGCCCC
>NW_013665714.1:1032631-1037737 GCF_000517525.1 Limulus polyphemus
ACTTTAGATTTAGCAGTTAAGTAAAAGGCGATATATAATCAGTTTATGATATTTGCCAACAAGATTGGTACACACAGTTTTCTTTTTTAACACAAATATGTCTTAATATACAAACAAAAATACAATTTACAATAACCGTTATTACAAATAGTTATTACACACAATGATTTATACACAAAAATTTTACAAACTTACAAACAATATAAAGTCTTCTTTCGAGTTTGGAACTTCCTTGATATCTTATCGAGAGTTCACGATGAGTGAGGTAATTACGAATTGAGTAGGTACAATTCGCTTAACGGGAAGTTAGCGAAAGCTTTGTCCTTTGTTATTCACCAGCCACATACGCCGAGTTTACCACTGTGACGTTATACATTGTTTCATAAAAATACTAATGCCAATGAGAATCCACTGAAGTTAAATGAGTTGTATTGTTCGAACTTTGTAAATGCTCCTGGTCAACAATCTGAAGTTTTCCGATTGATAAGCGTTATAAAAATCACACTTATAACTTACGAAGACTATAGCACACTGACTATAGCAAACCAATGATAGATCTTGTTTTTGGCTCGTTGCATTAGGTATATCTATAGGCGTATGGAGGCTTTCTCGAAATTTCAGTTTTACCTAACAATACTGACGCTACATTTAAGCGTTTCGTACATACATATATTGTTGATTCTTACTCTGTAGAATCTTTTACAACTTTAGAGAATAGGCGCGAGCTTTGCAATACATATTTAACACTATAAGTTATGTATGTTTCTAAATATCAACTTTATCTAAACAAACGTTGATATTAAAATAAATATATAATAACAAATTCGTTACACGATAAAAAAACAACAGCCCAAGTGAACTGATCAAGTAAAATCTGCTACGGATGGATGTTGCATGCATATATCTTATGCAAGTTAAACACAACACATATACAGGTATAATTAATCTAAGAAACAGTGTACCATAGGGAAAAAATTATTCGATGAAACATATACAAGTTTATGAATTACCGGCACTTGTGTAATATTTAAACTTATGATAAATGATTAAAAACAACGTTTACTATTTACACAATTAAAACTTTTAAAAGTTTTAATTGTGCATATAGTAAACGTTGTTTCTAACTACTTATTATAATTTTAAAATGAAAGTTTGGTCTGATAAAGAAAGCTGTGAACGATGTCAGTAACGTGGAAACATATACTTTCAAATTAGCGTTTTCTTTCCTTTCCCAAAACTTGAAGTTATAATATTTTCTGTCCACTAATCCAGCATTTATATGAACAAGTATAAGAAAAGGTTAACACTCCAGAGACATGCGAAATGAAAGTATCCTAACTCTCGCATTAAGACCAGTCATTATTATTAGTTACTTTCTCAGTCATTCAGTTTTCTGTGGTGCATTAGTTCTTGATTATTTGAAGAAGCAATGAAAGATCGTAAAGCAGTCAAAATAGTGGATGTTACGTTTCGTCTTACTTTAAAATATAAAACGTATTTTCGGCATTGCTAGATTAACCTTTCAAGAAAGCAAATAGTTAAAAATATAAGATAACCAACAGTGCAAGGGATCCGTGAATGTAATGAATAACGTTTGTTATATATAATTGCAAACCAGGTTAATTAAATTTTTCTTATGTTAATCATGGTATACTTAAATGGATTTGTAAGAAAAAGATCTGAAAAAAAATTCTTTAGTTTTTAACAAGCAATAAAGAGGTTCTGAATAACATTGGTAAGAAGGATTATTATTACAAATTGTGTTTATACAATTTTAAAGTGTCGTTTTGACTGAGTATGTGCTTGTATCAATCAACTTCTTTGTATTAATCACACGTTTAAAGTATCGTTTTGACTGAGTATATGATTGTATTAATCAACTTCTTTGTATTTATCACACGTTTAAAGTGTCGTTTCGACTGAGTATATGATTGTATTAATCAACTTCTTTGTATTTATCACACGTTTAAAGTGTCATTTTGACTAAGTATATGATTGTATTAATCAACTTTTTTGTATTTATCACACATTTAAAGTGTCATTTTGACTAAGTATATGATTGTATTAATCAACTTTTTTGTATTTATCACACATTTAAAGTGTCATTTTGACTGAGTATATGATTGTATTAATCAACTTTTTTGTATTTATGACACATTTAAAGTGTCATTTTGACTGAGTATGTGCTTGTATTAATCAGCTTCTTTTTATTTGGTAACTTTGCCTTAAAATTAGTGCTCATCAAAATATCATTTTAATTTACATATGAAAATAATGCTTCGGAAGATTCAAAATTTCATTTCGTTCATTGAAATTTATTTGGAACCATTTTCTATGGAAATTGTTGTATCCTAATGTTTCCTCATTAATTAAGTTTTGAATTTAATGTCCTATGTGGTAGCCTATTTACTAAAGTGAAAAAATATGTGATGACAACTCCTAAAAAGTAATTTAAACCCAATGCTGCCTTGATAATGTATAATATGTTTTGTTGTACATATAAATATATACACAAAGTCGGTGTAAACTAGTTCTGTGAGATACGTTTGATAAATTTAAGAAAAATCGTGAGTTTTCTAGAATTACATCTTTGTTATACAGAGAAACAGTTCTACAGGGAACTGAGCTTGTGCGAATGCTTTTATATAATATAATTTCGGAAAAGGTATATGCCAGTATTTTCGATATTTGGATTGTAGTTTTTCTTGAAGGTAATACATATTCATCAAATGGCCCATAAGTGAAAAATACTTATTAAAGTTTTCCAAATACACGTTTGGGAAAAAACAGCATCGTAGAATATAATGACTGCTGTGACAAGTGGTAAGGCAAATAATAAATAAGAACAAGGTAATATCTGGAAACAGGAGATCAAAATACCTATAGGAGATATAAAGATGTCAATGTTTATGTAAAACGATTTTTGTGGAGTTACGTGGTTGAAATTTTGCTCACACATTTTTTCTCATACAGATATTACAAACATTTTCGCAGTTTTAAAGAAGAAGAAATATAAATAATGCGAAATTTTAAGCAGAAATGACTGGTGTAAAATTATTTTAAAATTCAAAAGGCGTATTCGTGCATCAAACGCTGGGTATGCGATAAGCTCTAGTTTAACTGAAACACTTAAACCTCTGATAAATGTTAAATCGATATTAAGTATAAAAAAGTTGGATTTCACTCTTAAAGAAAGATTTAGGCAACTAGTACTCGTTAAATCACGTCACCAAGTTGCTGACAGTGCAATGTCGTAATCATTACTAATATTTGTTTTCCTTCTTTTTCGTCTTAGAATTTTTGCGCAAAGCTGTCCAAAGGTCAGTCTGTGCATAGACATCCCTAATTTTCAACTGATAGACCATAAAAATGGAGGCTACCTAACAGTACCCATTCCCAGTTATTGGACGACTATAATGAAATAGAAGGGCTTACCTAGGACACCAAATTTTTACTCACATTTTAATAACTAATAATGCCTAGAAAGTTTGAATTACAAAAAAAACTTATGCATATAAATATTTTTAGGTTTATATATAGAGAATGTACATGTACATAACCACAATTTAAATATTCAAACATTGAAACTCTTTTGCCAAAGCTCCACATTCGCAGAACAGGAGCCCCCCCCTCCCCCAATGGCATAGAGGTATGTCTGCGGACTTATGACGATAGAAACCGGGTTTCGATACCTGTGGTCGGCAGAGCACAAATAACCCATTGTGTAGCTTTATGCTTAATTCCAAACAAACAAACAATCAGAACAGCAAAATCTAATAATCGATTTACGGGATTCATCAAAATATGACTCAACATAACCTATATTATCATAATAATACTCAGTTAGGTAAGCAAAAAATAATAATAATGCTGATAATTTTACAAGATATTGGACTTTAAAAAAAGGGATTTAGGTCCAGAACCTTCTATTGCTGGTCATTAAGCTGCCAATTACTATATTTTAAACATACTGTATTTTGAAAAATAAAAAGCCCCTCATTGGCTCAGCGGTAAGTCTGAGGGCTTATGATGCTAGAAACCAAGTTTCGATATTCGTGATAGGCACAGCACAGATATCCTATTGTGTAGCTTTGTGTTTAATAACAAGCAAACAAAAATTTAAAAAAACGTATTACATAAAATCTTTAGAAAAGATGATTCCAAAGAAAAAATGCGAATTGCTATAGGAAAAAAACAACAACAATTTCACTGTGAATAACTTGTGCGTCGCTGTCCTCCCAACTTCTTCTTTACTGGGGGTCACTAATTTAAATCTTTGTTGTATACAAACATTAGCTATATATGTATATGTATAATTAGTACAGAAGCTAGAAATAAACTATATACATAATTAGTACGGAAGTTTTTATGTTTGTTTTAAAAACTCCCCAATGGCACAGCGGTATGTCTGCGAACTTACAACGCTAGAATTCGGGTTTCGATACCCGTGGTGGGCAGAGCACAGATAGTCCGATGTGTAGCTTTGTGCTTAATTACAAACAAGCAAACAAACTGTTTTAAAAACATATTCTATAGATGTTGTTTGTCAACTCATATATCAAAGCCCTGAATGGAAAGTCCAAAGTCTGTTACACACCTCTGTATTTCTAACATCAATCATGATAGTAAGCTTTACTGTAAGTTATTTCATACCAATTTGTTAAATCTGTAATTTAAATGAGCTTCGAACTATTTAGTAACAAGTATTACTACATGTTATTTTACCGACACAAAACTATTTTTATAGTATTAGAAGTATTTGATTATACTAATTGTAATAGTAAAGGGAATTTGCACATAAATCTGCTAATTCAATTAAAGTAAGCAAGAGGAACTCCATTACATAACCTCAAATAAAATAAGACTGAATTGTATTTATTC
Source organism: Limulus polyphemus (assembly GCF_000517525.1). Lineage (NCBI taxonomy): Eukaryota > Metazoa > Arthropoda > Merostomata > Xiphosura > Limulidae > Limulus > Limulus polyphemus. The sequence goes on from NW_013665714.1 coordinate 1,037,513, forward strand.
TCATGGTCAATCCAAATTAGTTTTACGACTGTCAAGTCTATTTTACTGGAATCTATAATCAAATTTTAAATCTGAACTCATTTAAAATAATAATGATATATATATATATATATATATATATATATATATGCGTGTTTAGTAATACTAAGTTTTTAAGTTTTAACGGTAACCTAATACGGTTAGGTTTTACTACAACTAAACTAACGCCTAGAAACAGTCTTTTAC
>NW_013665714.1:1038737-1048702 GCF_000517525.1 Limulus polyphemus
TAACTACTAAACTTTAGTTTACGTACTAGTACTAAGTACTTACTTTACTTAGTAATACTAATAATAACTAAATTTAAATTACTACTAACTACTAATTAAATAAATAATATATATATATATATATATATATATATATATATATATGCGTGTTTGAATCAAGTTTTTATTTAAGGACCAATCGTGGTTTTCACACTAAACAGCCTGAAACAGCTTTTCGAACATCAACTAGGCCACTATGATCTCTGTTTCTATACTATGGCCATCAGGAATTACCAGACCGCCTCTCATAAACTCATTCTAGTACCAAGATTGATTTTCAGTGACCAAATGGAACAGACTGGTCTCATTTAAAGTTGTGGTGATCTCCTTCAATTCCTTAGGTGTGAGAACAGTCTCACACTGAACGTTTGACTTTGTCGAGACAACCAAAATAAGCAGCAACATCACTAGGTGCTTGTACTCTCCACAGATGAGTGAACGATTAATTTATCTACCAATGATCGACGAGTGAATGTCTAGAGAGCATCATATGTTCAGTGCAACAATGCTATACATGACCATTTCTCTACCTGTTCACTTATTAGCAGGCATTAATATGAATGATATCACAGACTTTATTTCTCTCACTTGGAGCTAATTTAATGTTCGAACGAACATCGTGGAATCAACCTTTCGCAAGTGTAACTGAACCAGAAAATGTTCGGTGTTAAGCTGCGAAAATTATGATGATCTTTCTTAAGAAAGCTAATAGAGAAATCATGTATTGGGCAACAAGAAATGTTGATATAAATCTCCTACATCTCTGAGATATTGAACTCATTACCTGATGACAGAGGGCCATATCCTCTGGTTTGTTAAATTCTTACAAACACTCTGCTACTCTCGAAAGGCAACAGTACTAGATGTTGAAAGGAAATTAATGATTAAATTGGAAGTGTGCGATTTGGATAGAAGAATAGGTGTATAATTTTAGTTTCTGAAAGCAAAAATTAAATAAATGAAAATTCAAAATTTTTTGTTATTTTCTAAATTACCTATTTTGCTAAAAACTTTTCAATTTATTATTAATATGACTTTTTTTCCTTTTAAATTGAAATCGTATCAAAGATTAGTTGAAGCAAAATCCCATCATTGTGTATGAATTAAAATATGTCGTAAGTTAAACTGCAGAACAAAAATAAGGCCCATAACTTAGAAAAAAGACTGAAAAAGATGTTAAGTGTACTCATAATTTATTCTTTGGAGTACAGCTACAAAGTAATAAAAATATACATTAATGTAGTAATGATAAAAACATTGACAAAATAAAATGTTGGAGAAAAAATAAAGCATTTCTTCAATAAAACAAAATATGAAATATATTTACTACTACTCAATTATCGATATAACATTTATGTAATCTAAAGACTCTGCTTAATCGCTTACTAGTTGTATAATATATGTGTTTTGGGATCAAGTGGTGTAATAACATTTTAATGTTAGTCTTTATTATTTGTGAACTTTTATGGTCATTTCCCCTATTTTATAAAACTACACAAATTGGCACTGAAGAGCCTACTTATGGGAAATTAAAGTTCAGCTGCAATTTTTTTACTAGGAATGTCTAGTGATCAGTCTTGAAATTAGAATCATTATGACTATTTATTATAAAAAATATTTTTTATCTTAATACTAAACCACAACTTAGCCTATCTTCGCTCTGTCCACAGTGGGAGAGTCGAGCACCAGATATTAGCGTTGTAAGCCCGTAAACTACCGCTGACCCACCGGCAACACATTATAAAAATACAAACGTGTATAATAGGTAAATAAAAGTTACAATCCTTGACTAAACTTAACAACAATTGCTATCGTTCAACAAATGATTTTTTAACATTATTTCTCAGATGTATAAGTACAGAGGCAACTATGAATCGATAGCTAGCATTTGTTTAAAAAATTGAAATGCTCAAATTCCAAATCTTAAACGACATAGGTACATATTTATTGCATGGCAGGCTAGTTAGTTAGCGCAATTATATTATATATAATACAAATGTTTAGATAGTTCATAATCTTTCTTATTTTCGCTTTAATTATTTTTTGCTGTATTTATCAGAAATTTCAAAACCAATCGTACATATGAGACTTTTTAAAAATTTGTATTAGAAGTATTTAATGTTTCATATTTTATATTAGTCAATCTAGCTTCACTTATTGTGTAACCACCCAAAGAAGAAATTTTACCATATAGATTGGTGCTTTAATGAAAATCGAAAAAGGAATGAACCTTTAATCTCATGTAAATTTACATTCTAGATTTATTCAGAGGTCGATATCTGTGCAAAATAAAAATATCCAATAGAAACCTCTTGCATTTTTTCAGTCAAGTACAACATTGTAAATGATTCTGGAAATGCACAGATGGTACACATGCATGCGTCACAAACAACAATGAATTGCAACTAAATGGTAAATTTATGATTAGTACAATATATTATTAGAGAAAATACAGAATACAATGGACTGGTATTTTGCATTTGTTTTAAACAGAGAAGTATACATTGGCTTTTTGCTACAATAAGTTTATCAATGTGCAACCCCGTTGTTTGCTTTTTTGGCCTTCTCGGTTCCCCTATAAGCTCACACATTCTTAATGATATATATATTAAGATTCTGTGTATGCTGAGCCATGTTTGTGAGTGTTTGATTGACCTGTTTTTTTTTTCCTTCCAGATATCGTTTCAGCGCATTTCTGAATGCTTGAGAACATTGTTTTATTCAAATGAAAATTCCCACCCTGAAGGAATTACATGAGGGATAATAATGATCTTATACCAGTCAGCAGGCAGTGTGCCATCGATTTAGTGTAGCCTCTGAACACTAGAGGCTGAGATGTGGTCCAAACTTATATTGTTCCCCAAGCATTCTTCATTGTGGAGTTTATACGTTGTTCATGATACCATTCTCTTCTTTACCAACCAATAAAACTACCAATGATTGTTGCTGAACAACTTCATTTGGACCTATACGTATGGACCACATTCCTTCAGCTTTACCGATTCCATTGCTTGAAGTCTAATGAGTTAAACGTTTTGATCTGGTTATCTTTCCTAATAGTGGTGTTTGAGCAGCTACACGTCCGCTGAGGTCATATCATGTTAATATGTATCTAAATATTTTGAATTAACATTCACACCTGTAATTATTGCTTGATCTTTGAGACATATATACAGGATTGTCGTGTATCACATAAAAGGAATACCCTGAAGTATTTGGGTTTTCTATCTTGACCTCTCCTATCATGAGCAACATACCCTTTTCAGACTTTCCATACAGCTCCTACTCAAACGTGAAATTTCGTCTGAAACTTGTTGCATGCAACAGCAGCCCTTATCAGCAATTTTATGTTTATTTCTACACGATTTAAGTTAGAATTTCTATATTGAAAACAATTAATACATTAATCACATTATTTCTGGGAAGATTAATTAGGGTCTGTACATTCATAGACATTACGTTTATGCGGCACTGTCTTATTGGTTAGATGACAGCAAATCACCATGTGATTGTACTCTCGTGTAATTCATTTTCATACAATAGAGAGAATTAATTCCATAATATTTGCATTTCATGCTCATTTTATTTATTATTTCCATAATTCTTTCCAATATGCATATATATGTATAGATATAATTTAGAACTATCTCAGTTGTTGATATATATATATATAATTAAAGTTAGAAGAAAGGATGGTACATATTGGAACATAAATTGGAATTAATTCAATAATACAAAAGGATTAAAATATATGAAACAGTATTTTATTGACTGAAACGGTTTTTGACTTTTCGAACAAATATTAAAATCGTGTACGTTGATAAAAGTATAGAATGCAGTTGCAGAAGAAGAAACTTTAAACATATTTCGTAAAATCAAGAACTATTAATAAATATCGTATAAATATTTTCTTTCAGAAAAAGCACATTCACTAATTTAAAAAAAAACAGTAGTTAATATCAGATTCTGTAAAATTTCTTAACACAACTTCTCATCCTGTTTTGCAGTTGACTTTCTTACAATAGAAGGGGAATAATATTGTCCTATTTGTTGTTTTTTATGCAAATTTTACTCACTATTTGGATGTTTGCCAAGTTCGCTTATTTCTCTCTGAATTAGGCTTCGTTTTTATTACAGTCGCTTTAATATTTGTTGATATTTTGTGTTAAAATTGCATCTTAATAGAACTACATTGCTTAACAGCAGTTGGTTAATGAACGGCTTGTCTTGAGCTTGTTTTGAGTGTCTATCGGGCTTGTTTATGTTGCGAGATATGACATCCTGCTTCTATTACTATATTTTATATATTTCACGCTATCTCCGGAAGTAACCAACATATATGAATATATATCCAAAATCAAAGGAATAAAAATATATAAAAGAACTAATACTAGAAATGTACATAAAGATAAGTGGTGGTTTAGAAACACAGTCACAAACTAATGAAGATGAATTGTTCGTCCGTCTTGAGGATACAAATGGTTGTGATGAACTGGTTGAAATTCAGATGACCTCTCTTCCCTTACCCCAATGCCCGGCTTGGCCAGGTGGTTAAGGCGCTCGACTCGCAATCTGAGGGTTTCGATTTCGAATCCCCGTCCCACCAAACATGTTTACCCTTACAGCCGTGGGGGCATTATAATGTGACGATCAATCCAACTATTCGTTGGTAAAAGAGTAGCCCAAGAGTTGGAGGTGGGTGATGATGACTAGCTGCCTTCCCTCTAGTCTTACACTGCTAAATTAGGGACGGCTAGGGCAGATAGCCCTTGTGTAGCTATGCGCGAAATTCAAAACAAACAAACCCTTACCCATTTCAATTTTTATTAATTAAATGAAGCCGATGTCGGATGGTTTTTGTTGATCGTGCGTATTCAGTTGACCTGCATGGAGAATGGCGGATACACACGCCGTCCCACTGTCCCCATGAGGCCAACTAAATAATTGCCGCGTGAAGCGCCGGTACATCTGTTAGGTGTAGATGATAAAATTCACATGATTAACAAACGTAAATGATGATTCTAAGTAAAAAGCAAAAAACAGAAACAGCAATTTTCATTGCACCATTTACCCATAGATCGATTGGAATTCTTTGCATTCATGTATATATTGTAAACAATAATCGTCTGTTTTAGAAAATCAATCGTTATATTTTCAATGTATGGATAAATGCCTTCTTTTAGAATGAAGTTTTATCTTCTTCTCACATCTAAAAACATTTTTTTTTTGTTTTGTTCACATATTTAACTGATATGTATTTGAAAACTGAATACACGTAACGTAATTATGAATCATGTTTCTCTCTATAATAATTAAGTCTTTAACTATTTGAGCAACAATTAGTTATATTGTGATGATTTTAGAAACAATTTTAATCATTTCTGACGCCGTGTTGCCAATGTTTTGTTACTTAATTATTTAGGCATTTACATTCTCTCAATAATTTGATAAGTTATTCTTGAAATAAAAATGTAACAACTGGTTATGTCCTCATTAGCTTAACTCCCTAGTAGATAAGACGGATTAAAATATTCCAAAGAAATAAATTTTAACATTTCACGTTTTTACTATACTTTTTTAGTAAAGTATTTTGTTTATTGAAACTGTCAAGAATACTTACTGTCCTACCATATTTTTATTTGTATGTTTTTCTCTCAGTTTCTAAAATGTGGTTGTTGTCTTCATTGACTAATTTAGTCCAATTAATATTTTTAAATTATAGCTAAGGTATTCATTCGTAATCGGGTTTCTTAATGGTATTATCACATTCTTATTGTATAAATTTGGAATTTAAAACAAACTCGAAACATTGTCATTAAAGTATGGAGCATAAACATTTGTTTGTTCCAGAATTTTCACGAAAATCTACAAAAAGTGCAATCTGTGCATTGCTGTACCGAATATTTAACTGACAGTCTAGAGAGAAGACAGCTATCCCACCACTAGTATTTGGGCTCCTCTTGTGAAAGTCATTGAATTGTGGGATTTGACCGTCACTCTTATAGCACACTTCTGCCCCAAATTACGTAGCGCGGTTTACGTAACGGGATGCGAAGCAGGAATCCTCGGATTCACAGACTTCATACGCTAAGCGTTAGGTCAAATCCAACCAGGCGTAAAAAAAAAAAAACGTCATTCAAAAATTATTTCAATGAAGTTTTTAAAATGCTATTTGTATCTTGAGCGAGATGTTTGTTAGATGAAAATCGGGTTGTTTATTGTTAAGAACAAAGCTGCACAATGCAGTGAACTATCTGTGATGTGTCAACCTTGGGGATTCATCCATAATCTTAGCATCATAAGCTCTCAAGCTTACCGATGAGCTACCGGGGGGGGGGCTAAAAATCGGTGAATATGTATATATTACAACTGTACTAAATACGACATCAATATCTTCATCGTGATATTCTTACTGACGTAAATTATAACTAAGTTTTATCTTTCTTTCTCTGTCAATATGATGATTAAAATGAAATGTTACCATACCAAGAGTATCGTTAACAGTCAATTAAATGCATAGCTAATGTAATCTAAAATGTAGGATTTATATTTACATCTGTGAAATATATACACAATTAAAAACATGTATTTTGAGAAGTAATTTTTATTATCTGTGTATGCAAAGTACATACTTAGTAATTGGTAGCAGGATAAAACATTGAGATCTAAAATTGAAAGAGTATACATAGAATTTTAGCGTTAGTAACATTATTAACGACATTACTATATGGCATTTAATAAGAAAATTTGCATAGCACTTAAAACAAGAAACAGCAAATGCACCATAATTCCATAAATTATTAGTACAATTTATCTTTATTTAACGTTTGGATTAAATAAAACAAAGTGTAAGCGAAGTCTCATAACAATCTTTAGGACTTTTATGTAGAAAAATAGAGAGTTATAAAAATTTAATTCTCAACATGTATACTAAAATTTTAAAATAAAAAAGACAAATAACAATGAGGAGAAAATACAGTTTTTTTAACGACTTTTTCAGCCATCAGAAGTCTTGTCTTAAGTATTATAAAAAAAAAACGGAGAAAAATCACATCAAGGGACTATATATATATATACATATATTTTTTCTCCACAGTAAGCTATTATCTTGGTATTGATTGTGTTCCGGAACAAGGATATTCGTATCTAATTCATGAACTCTCGATGTAAGTAAAAATGGGAGGGAGATAAACCCTTGTCTACTCGGTAGGTTTAATGAATTGTTATAGCTGTCGTAGATTTTTTCAGATAAAAAAGAAAACTCCCATTTAAAATATAAATGTACAGGACTTAAAAATAAAGTTATAGTATATTTGACACAAAGAAAAGGCTGATTTATAAAATAGCAGTAAACCTATTTTTAATTTTTAAGCTGTTTGTTTGTGGTTAAGCACAGAGCTACAAAATGGGTTATCTGTGATGTGCCCACCACGGGTATCGGAACCATGCATTTTGTGTTGTAAATTATACATAGCATTGGTTGCTGTATGGATGTATCTCCTGGTACAGTTTTAAAGTTCGAAGTTCATATATGTCTTTAGCAAGCTTTAGTAAAACTAATTTTAATTGAAAAAAGCGTTTATTGCACATATAGGAACTCAACTATTATAAGCACGTAATTATCAATTTCAAGATTTCTACTATTTTTCAAGCTCTGGTTAACCCTAATGGTTATTGACAACTTAATCTACATCATAAACTATAGATTATGATTAAAGCTACTAAAAAAATCATTTAGGATAATAAGTAAATATACTACAAAAAGAAATTGACATTTCTATCAATTTCGAAAAGCCTAATTTGATCAGGTGTTATCAATAATTTCAAAAGTGCTTGGGTTATCTAAATCATTTCAAAAGTGCTTGGGTTATCAAGTTTCTTGTTCCTTTTTTTAGTTAAATAATGGTTATTTTATCGCATCTCACAGGTTGTATTACTTTTAATTATGTTTATCTTAATTGTTAAATGTTTTTCTACATCCTCTTACTGTAAAAAAAATATTTGAATAACTCTATACGAACCTTATTTTTAGAAAACGTTCAACAATTCTGATATAAATACCATGTTTTTCAGTTACTTAAGGTAGGTAATAAACGTCATAGCAAATGGCTAATGATTAATAATAATCACGTCATAATTTTTCTCAAAAATTTTCGTTATATACTTGTGAATGATTGTAAAGGAATATATATTATAATTAAAATATATTAATTTTCTTAACAAAGCATCAGTTAGGATTTGTTAACCACGAAGGTTTTGTAAGTTATCAATATTTTTCGTGTACTTTCAGCATTCTAGTTAATATGTAGATACAGCATAGGAAAGTTGTCATTTATTATATCATATTAATTCACTTATTTCTTCATCACCTTCGATTTGCTATAATATGAGGAGCCTACACAATAGTGACTATGTTACCCACAAGTCTGAATTTTAGAAGCTAGAGGCAATAGGGCTATCATTGATTAATTATGTTACTATGGTTTACTTATTTCTATACCTCTCATTTGGTACAATCTGAGGAGTTTACACAAAGACTGTGTGTTAACAAGTCTGAATTTTAGAAGCTAGAGGCAACAGGGCTATCACTGATTAATTATGTTACTATGGTTTACTTATTTCTATACCTCTCATTTGGTACAATCTGAGGAGTTTACACAAAGACTGTGTGTTAACTACCCTATGACATTTTAAAAAAATGTTTCAATCATAGTTTATTAATTTCTTAATGATATGTCTTTGTTTATTTCTTTTATAATTGTAAACTTAAGGTTTTTATTCTCTTTCTATGAAACTATAGATCCATATGTGATCCGTTAGATGGTTTAAGCGTTATGCTACACAATGAGCTATCTACGATGTGCCCACAGCAGATATCGGACCTCGAATTGTAGCGTTATAAGTTCTCAACCTTATCGCTGAGCCACCTGGTGGCTGTTCTTTAGAGGCAGCATGCTAGTAGTTTTTTACTGTGTGTTATTGGGTAATACAATTATTTTGCTATATATTTAGGAAACTGGGATTTTTTACCAATATTTAACAAACGCTTTTAAGTTTACGGCATACAAGAGCCGGTCTTCAAGCAAAATATTAATACCTAAAATAAAACACGAAACAAACAGAGATCGCCATTACAGAGCTGTAAATAATAAAGCACGTATGAAACAATTTAGTGAAATTTACTTCAATTCAACGTTGACATATGGGAACTAGCTCAAACAACTCTTTTAGTACTTAGTATAATCAGTTAGTTTTACAAAACATATTAATTAAACAATATTTCAATTCAACGTTGACATACGGGAACTAGCTCAAACAACTCTTTTTTAGTACTTAGTATAATCAGTTAGTTTTACAAAACAGATTAATTAAACAATACTTCAATTCAACGTTGACATACGGGAACTAGCTCAAACAACTCTTTTAGTACTTAGTATAATCAGTTAGTTTTACAAAAAACAGATTAATTAAACAATACTTCAATTCAACGTTGACATACGGGAACTAGCTCAAACAACTCTTTTAGTACTTAGTATAATCAGTTAGTTTTACAAAACAGATTAATTAAATATATTCATCATATAGCTAGAATGTATATATTTTTACTTGCTAAGAAAATGAATGTTGGTTCTGGATACATTATGTATATATTTTTACTTGCTAAGATGGTGAATGTTGGTTCTGGATACTTTATGTATATATTTTTACTTGCTAAGATGGTGAATGTTGGTTCTGGATACATTATGTATATATTTTTACTTGCTAAGAAGGTGAATGTTGGTTCTGGATACATTATGTATATATTTTTACTTGCTAAGAAGGTGATGTTGGTTCTGGATACATTATGTATATATTTTTACTTGCTAAGAAGATGAATGTTGGTTCTGGATACGATTATGTATATATTTTACTTGTCTAAGAAGTAT
>NW_013665714.1:1049702-1072331 GCF_000517525.1 Limulus polyphemus
AGTGATGTAGTTCTGGATACATTATGTATATATTTTACTTGCTAAGAAGTTGAATGTTGGTTCTGGATACATTATGTATATATTTTACTTGCTAAGAAGGTGAATGTTGGTTCTGGATACATTATGTATATATTTTTACTTGCTAAGAAGATGAATGTTGGTTCTGGATACATTATGTATATATTTTTACTTGCTAAGAAGGTGAATGTTGGTTCTGGATACATTATGTATATATTTTTACTTGCTAAGAAGATGAATGTTGGTTCTGGATACATTATCTAATACTGATTTAGTCATATGAAAATTTGTAAACACTGAAAGCCGCAGGAAGAAAGTTTTCACAAATGTAAACTATAAAGTGTTTTATTTACTATTATGTTATATACTTCATGGAAAAATATGACATATCCAGTAGCTGTTATATTTAATTTTAATGTATAATATCAGGTTTGAGTTTTCAAAAACGGAAATACATTTGTTTCTGGCGCCATCAACAATCACTTGTTAAACTTTCAAAGTATGCTTGCTTTACGGAAAAAATTTCTAGTCAAAGCATAACTTAAATGACCCTTTTCAAGCAGTAAAAGTCAGTCGTGCATGACTTGATTACTCGCAACATTAGGGACAAAAAGAGGTCTTGCAAAAGAGTTACAATGCATGCATATTAATCAAGTTTCTGTACTTTGCGGCATACTCATGCCGAAGTATGTTTCAACATTTTGATGAAATATTTCAAAATATTATGCAAAACGTAGAGTAACATATAAATTATATTCTGAATAATTCAGTATTTTCTCATAAAAGTAACTGATCAACTGTTCTCTCTCATATCTCTGAAAGACTTCGGTAAACATATTCTGAAATACACTGACCAATTTCGTTTGAAAAAACTACCTAATGTGGCTTATTGTAGCTAAAACAACCACACTTATTATTTTATTACAAGTTGCAGCTTTTACAGTAAGGAAGATTATTTTTTAGAACAGATACGACGTTACGATCACAGGTGCAATCATTCTCAAATACACAAGTTTTAAAAGTCAAGAAGGTTTTAGTATTTAAATCAACATCCAACAATCTAAGTTAGTTAGTTATTCTAACAAATAAAAATTCATTTAATTCCTCTCATCGTGAAACAATGAAAATTACTCACCTTCTGTGTTTGTCAGCACAAAAATGAGTAATGTTCCGAGTGCTACACTTAGAAAAAAATGTTTTTTCTTTTCTGACATGATAAAATTACGCCACGTTTGTTCCATGTCCTTCAGTTCAATAAAATGTTGCTTCAGAAACAGACTATTTGAGGCAAGGTTAGTTGCCCTAAGCTGTTCATCGCACACCTAATCATAAGATAAAAAAAGGGACCGTAAAAAGACAGGAGTAAAACAATGGTACACGCTCGTGCTCGATGGTGAAATGCCTTCAGACTTGCTTTTCCTCTCTGCTGTGCTTACCTATCTTGCTTCTGGACTAACAGCAAGCAACCTAAAGTACAGCGCGTTCTTTCGGTGAACAGCTCGCAGCGTGAAAAGAGGCCGAAGACGTTACACCGAGCGATCTCTTCTATCCATGGGAAACAGCCCCACCTAGTGGGTGATGACTGAGTTCAGATGAAAGTGCGAGTGGAAGTTGGCGGTTTGCCAGTTCAGGTACAGTATTATCAACAATAAGAATCCATAATTTCGTATCTACAATTACTGGGCTAAGGACTGGCAAATCTGTTACTTCGTACAGGATAAGTAGGCTGACAATATAATAATCTAAGTACGAAAAACGATGGTCACGCTTGTTTCACTGTGTCAGAGTTTATAAAATTCGTAAAAGTATACCTTTTTACGCTGCCACATATTCCAAAAGCTGGCCTTTTCAATAAATAAATATTTTAAAGAATTAAAGTAAATATATAGTTATACGATGTATATACATAGAAAATATAAATAAACAGTTAAATTCCCTGTAAAGGAACTTGAGTTATGTAGGCTTCGACAAGACAAAAATCATTTGGTTCAAACGTTAAAGACTTATTTATATATTCAAATTATATCAGTCTGAAGCTATATTTGTTTGTTGTTCTTGTTACTCAATCATATTGTATAATTATAAGGAGAATATGAGAACAAATATTATCTTCCTCACGTGAAATATAAAAAAGTATTGAATATTTTACTTTTACAGCGCTTTGAGCAGACAAAGTTGAAATTAATTATTTTCATCTTCAGTGACTAATTCCTATTTACATATTTCATATATTACAGAATTATATTATTACCACGCAGATTTGTTTTCACAGGAATTTAAGATAGAAAAAATCAGTAATTTATTATTAACTAAGACAGACACTTCTTTCTATATATAATCTAAGAAAATATTTCTGTGCTTTAAGTAACTGCAAATTTAAAAATGTGTTTATGTTTGAATGATTTTAAACTTAATTTATGGAAAAATATATTTATAAAGACAATTCGTCGATTCTTGTTTAAAACTTAAATTCATTTAAGTTTATTATTCGGGATCTATGTCTGTTCAACAATATTTTCACGTGTAATCTGGCTTACTGAGAATAAAATATTTTAATATTTAGATGTGATATGAACCATTTATTGCACAACAATTCCATTCATTTTTAGTTTTAAATTAAAAGAATACAGTTACTCCAAATATAAGTATTTAGGGTACAACTAAAAAACATTTTGTATGCATTAGCTTCCCAAATAGAATATACGTTTACTTCGATACTTACAGATAAAAGTTCTCTTATAATTTATATGCTTTCGAGTGTCACGGGTTGGTTTGGTTTGTCTGGAATTTCGAGCAAAGTTAATCGAGGGTTGTCTACTTTAGCCGTCCCTAATTTAGCAGAGATGGACTAGAGGGAAGGCAGCTATTAAAAACCACTCACCGCCAATTCTTGGACTACTCTTTTGCCAACGGATAGTGGGTTTGGATTAAGAAGAATGGATGCACTGGTATTAGAGCATGTTAAGTTCTAACACACTCTCTTAATACTAAAATAACAATACTCAATTTCTGATAAACATAAATCCTACTAGAACTAGTGGATTTTTGTTGGCTAGGAAATCATATTTGAACCTCATATGAAGCGAACAGTATTAACTTATAATGAGATCCAAGTTATAAACCAGAGAAGAAATTCTCAACTATAATATATTTAAAAGAAATGTAGCGGATTTATTATTACATACTTATTTTAACATTGATGTTTGTTTAAATTAATTTATATTTAGAAATGTACATAACTCATACTGTTAACTCTGTATAGCTTAACTCCCGCCTATTCTCTAAAGTTGTAGAAGATTCTCGAGTGTAAGAATCAACAATATATGTGTGTACGTAAACGCTAGTGTTAGCGTCAGTATTGTTACGTAAAACTGAAATTTCGAGAAACTCTCCAGACGCATATAAATATAACCAACGCAACGCGCCAAAAAAGAAAACAGTATATATTATTGGGTTATTGTAATTGGTGTGTTATAAACTTTGTAATCTATAACTGTGATTAACGATTATTAATCGGGACACTTCAGATATTTGACCAGGAACATTTATAGATTTCGAGCATTTAACTTCAGTGGATTCACATCGGACATTAGTACTTTAACGATGACATTGTATAACTTCAGCTCGACCTGTAATCGGCGTGTGATCAGCGAGGCCCACAGAGCTAGCTAGCGCCCTATTAAAAAAATTGTACCTACTTAAACTCGAAATTAACTTGCTCATCATGAACCCTTGATAAGATATTGCTTGTAAGTTTGTAAAACTTTTGTATATAAATCATTGTTTGTAATAACCAGTTGCAATAACTGTTATTGTAATATATTTGTATTAAAAAAAAGAAAAGTGTGTGCATTAATTTTCAAATTTAGTAGTTAAATAATTGCCGATATATTTCCAATTTATGTTTGTTTGTTTGTAGTTATGCACAAAGCTACACAATTGGCTATCTGTGATCTGCCCACCACGGGTATCGAAACCCGGATTCTAGCGTTGTAAGTCCGCAGGCATACCGCTGTGCCACCGAGGTGGCTCCAATTTATGATATTTGCCAACAATTATCATTTAGCTCGGTTTCAGATTTTTTGACATTGTAATACATAACAGACGTTACGTGAAATACTTCTATGTATATATCTAAAGTATTTTACAGTTTAATTTAGAGTGTTAGCTACTTCGTCTTGTGAAGTTATAATTTTCAGAAGAATTGAAATTTCAAATCAGACGGGTTTCGATGCTCCTAACAAATTCCTTTCTTAACAATCAATGAATTGAAAAGCAAGAGCTACAACATTCAAGCATCTTCTTGGTTAGCAGAGTAGCGTGTTCAAATTCCGACACAGTTCCTGAAATGAGCTGAAATTTATTTTTCATAATGTCTAAGGCTCGCTCAAAGTTAACTTGGCACTAAAATGTATTGTTCTATGAACGTAATTTTATGAATCTAAGATATTTTCAATCCAATTGGAGTTAAGTGCGGCCAACTGTTTAGAATTTGGAGCTGTAGATCGAAGAGTCCGAGGTTCGAGATATGATTCCGATTAACACGCTCTTTTTTTTCAGGTATAACTAAACCCAAGAGTTTCTGAGCCGGCTGGCTTGGCATGGTCTGGTGATTAGGGCGCACAACACGCATTCTGCCGGTCTCGGGTTTGAATTTCCGTCACCGAACATTCTCGCCCTTTCAGCTGAGAGGTCGTTATAATGTAACGATCAATCCCACTATTCGTTGTTAAAAGAGTAGCCCAACAGTTGGCTGCGGGTTGTGTTGAGTAGTTGCCTTCCCTCTAATCCATCACTGCTAAATTAAAGACGACTAGCACAGAGATCCATGGAGTAGTTTTGCGCGAAACTGAAAGCAAACAATCAAACTGAGCTGGCCTTTTATCCTACGTGCGCATAAAGTACTGTTCAGGCTAGAAAATTTCAATTGAATCTCATTAAAGTTAATTGCATTATATGAATCATTTTGCAATGATGCGTAATCAACATTCCGTTGAATTTTCAGTATTTATTTTCTTTACCCCATTGGTTAAAGACTATGATGAATGAAACATGTTTGATAATGTTCTGCTGAAAATCTGGAATTTGTAATTTGGGATCTCTGTCTTGCGCTATCAGTATATGTATGATTAATCGATGAAATACATCGCAAAAATACCTTATTGAATGACTGTTTGTTAATAGCTGTTTTTATAAACGTAAACGAGAGTACAACGACATAAGAAAAAAAAAATTTAATACTTCTAAAATAATTGGCAAACACTGTGTAACTTTTAGGAGAAAACTGCGTTTCTTTAAACTAAGTGCACTTACGCAACGTTGGATATTAAGGAGCTCCAAGTAGGGAATCCTAGAGATTCAACATACGTACAGGGTGATGCTAGTTGATCTGGATGTGATCAACTCTCTCAAGAAACTTTTCAGCTTCATCTCCTGGAAGTTTACTTCTCGATACATTCTTATCCCAAATACTACTTTATCAATTGGAAGCAATTTTTCTTCACACCTTTTTTAGATTGAAAAATGATCCATGACCATCTGTGATCGTTGGCTATATCCAAACAAACATATACGCTTGCGTACGCACACACATTGATAAATTCTTATGCAATCCAATAAAGAATCGTAATATTTGGCAGATGAAATCAACGACTATTCATGATTTCGCTTAGAGAATTAGACAACAAGTAATAATACTCGTGATCATATAAATTGAACATTTCAAACACTAACGTGTCTATCATCTTCACAAGTTGATGGAACATGTACACGTTATCTAAAACTTAAAAACTTCTTTTTACTTTTATGCTGCTCAAAAACCATTATCAACCATTCAAATTACTTTGAATCCACAGTTTGATCATAATTTACAGTAATTATTTTGTCAGGTTATAAAAATATTCTTAATGAGGTAAAACTAAAGGGAAATCAAATAGTCAACAACACATACCGCCAACTCTTAGGCTACTATAATTGAAGAGTTGGATTTTACCATCACTCTTATGACACACCCACGACCGCAAAGTGCAAAAATATTTGGCGGAAAGCCAACGCGAGCTATGTATCGGCACGCTAACAACTATGCCACATCCGGCCCAAAACAAAGAAGTTTTCGTTTAATTTTAGTGTTTTAGTGCAAAACTGCACAATTGTAGCGTTGCAATTCCGTAAACTTAACGTAAAGAAACAAAAATGAGCTATGTTATTTATTTCTGTTTAATATTTCTAAAATAATGAACAATAATTCTGGACTCGCAGAAATGTAATTTCTTGAAATATATAAAGTCGAGAAATACCTAAATATATCTGTGTTTGTTTTTTATATTTCGAAATATTGTTTAAAGATGTGCTATACTATACATTCTTTGTATTGGAACAATATATTAAACTGAAACTAAAGTTGCAATGAAGAGAATCATACACTTATCTATTTAAATAATTTGATTAATTAGGTGTTTATCAAAATACTCTTTTTTAAATCTCTTGAAATCTAACGAATAATTTTTACGACACATTAAGCCTACACAAATACATATTCCTCCTGCTTATGCAAAATAATTCGTATGGTTTATTGTGAAAACTGAATAATACAACTTTATTAGTCGTTTGATTCCAGATTCACTTCAATCTTTTTAATGAAATGTTTTCTTACTTCCAAAGCACACACTGGTATTGCAGCTAAAAGTCATTACTTTATTATTTCTCCTCTTTATATCAAAGTATTTGAAGATGGCAAGATCATAGGCTATTTTTACTTCTGGTAAGGTTATTTCTATGCTCATTAAATAATTAGAAATTATTGACTAGTGTGAGGGCGACAAATGATTTGTTGCCCGAAATCACCAGCCAATAACAGCTTTATTCTACTTCTTCTTCTGTTTTCAATTTTACTAAAATCTGATTAATTAGTGATGTTATATAATATATATAGCCTTCTTTGGGAATATTTGTAAATCTTAAAATTTAATATTTTATTAACGATTTTGAGCTCATTTTAAGAATCAATGATAAGTCAGTACAGTTTAGAAACTGTTTGATTTTTAAAATATAATAGCTCATCATCATCATCATGTAATTAAATAAGTAAGCATATAAGGTATTTTCTGTCTAATTTCAGCATAAAATGTGCCTGGAATGCTGACGAGATTTCCAACATTGTTTGTAAATTAGGCTTAAATGAATCAGCGAGTTTTCACTGTGCTGCAAAAATTTTTGCTGCGATATACGCATGCATATTAGCGGCCTTGACAACTGTGAAGCATTGATGTGGTTTGTTGACCGGCTTTTCAAAGAAATATTTAAAATGTTTCATATTTCCTGATGTGCTCTTGGCTAATCACAGCAAAGAATTCATACTGGGTGGTAAGATAATACATTTTGTATTATTCTAAATCATGTTACCCTAACAATAGTAAATTAAGTATGTTGCTGGTCACACGGTATTGAGCAGATGAACTAATAAAATGTCTTTCGTACATGTACTACAATTATTGAATACCCATTAGTCTATGTATTACAATTATTAAATACCCATTAGTCTAAAAACATGCTTTATGTCGGTTACCCATTTCTAATCAATATTTTGATCGGAAAAGGTAAACATGGAGCCTCACAATCTTAGTTAGTTATCCCAGACTATATAACAGCTTACTCGATTGTTTGTTTGTAATTGAGCACAAAGCTATACAATGGGCTATCTGTGCTCTGCCCACCACGGCTATCGAAACGCGGATTCTAGCGTTGTAGGTCCGCAGACATACCGCTAAGCCACTGGGAGGGCCAGCTTACTCGAAAAACGTGCTAGTTTTATTTGTTCAGTTTCTTTTTCACTGTTTTGAATATGATAATTCTTCCTGTACTTTCATAAAGAGTTTTCCTCGTAACATTTCCAGTCTAAAAACACAAGATGTTAAATGCAATTACTAAAACTTATGAAATAATTTAATATATCAGCCTTAAAAATATTAAAATTTAAACGTGAAAAGAAAAACAATCTGTTAACACACTTGAGTGATTCTGGAGGTATTTCTGTATGTAACGCATATAGACCCTATTCACGTCCTAGTAAACTGTTAAAAAACTAAAATTCAAATTATAGAAAATGCCAGCTGCCAGACATTTATTTTTGAATATTTCAGTACTTGTAAGGCAAAAGAGCTTTAAAGTTGCTGATTTTTTTATTATTATTTGTGTGCCGAAGTGTGAAGGAGTGAAGAATATTAACACATAAGAAATGGAGCCACAGTTTCTAAAGAAGTTGGGCATTAAATAGAAAACTTATTAAAGTTATGTAAACAATTGAAACAGCATGTGATTTCCATAAAAATGAGAACCGTCTTAGAAAATGAAGTAAAGGTTAAAAGTGATGATAGTATAATAAGTTGGTGGTAATGCTACAACGTAAATGAGTAATAAGTTAGTTGTAATGTTACAACGTAAATGTATTGATATAAACCTTTAAGTTCCATACGAAATATAGAGTCGAACAGATGGCAAAACTAATGAAAATACGAAAGCAACAAGAATTAAGACGAATATATAAAACAGATAGCGTACAGGGCAAACAATAACGTGTGAACTATGAAAATATAGGCCCCAGCATAATTTCATCAATGATGATTAGCAGAATGAACGCCTAGATACAGTGAATAACGTAGAATGCGTTGTATAATTGTTTAATAAGATAATCTAAATAAGGTTATAAGCCGTAAAGCTGATATAACTCATTATGATTGAGACAAGTGGAGAACATGGATGTAAATTCTTGTGCTAATACATAAACATAAACGTGTGAAAGATGGGATAGAGGGCATAAAGGTACATATTCGACTACTAAAAGACAAATTACGACCCCTACATTCATTAAGAAATGTTATTAAAAAAATAAAAAAAATAATTGGATATGTTTATGGATAACATGAATTTAAGAAAACAAGCATTCAAATTAGTTTGTATTTAAAAACAAATAGCATTTCCGACCTAAACGGCAGCTTATGTGGGGCATGCACTTTTATTTAATTGTTTGCTATTAAGCACATATGTACACGATGGGTTAACTGTGCTGTACTCACCACTAGTATCAAAACCCAATTTTTTAGCGTTATAAACTTTCATATTTGCCGCTGAACCACTGAGATGCAATGCGTGGACCAAACAAATGAGAGAACGAATACCCAATCAGCAACACCGGTCACCTAGGCATCTGTCATAGCTGTAACAATCCCAACAATCAGAATGATTTTGGCACAAAAGCTGCATAACATGCACGAAAGTTACTTACAAAATAAAGAGTATTAGCCATACAGCCAAAATGATAATAGCATATCATAAAAAATGGGTCCAAAGGAGAAGGGTGAGACAAACAATACATTTGTTTGTCTCGGATATTTGCAAAAAAAACTGAAGGACAATCAGTGTTAACCATCATTACTTTTCAACTAATAAACTAGAAAAAAAGGTAGCTAGTCAACAGCACATACCACCAACTTTGGGCCCACTCTAATCGAATAGTGGGCTTTGATCATCCCTCTAAACGCAACTACGTCCTCAAAGGGCAGAGTGCGATTTTGAGGCAACAGGACATGAACCATTGACCACCAGTAGGTTCACAGTGCAGCATGTTAATCAATAGACAGCATTAGGCCAGAAAAAATAAATAAATTGAAACAATTGTACACCTGTAACAATGCCCCCCAGTGGCACAGCGGTATGTCTGCGGACTTACAACGCTATAATCCTGGTTTTGATACCCGTGGTAGGTAGAGCACAGATATCCCATTGTGTAGCTTCATGCTTAATTATAAACAAACAAACCTGTTACAAAAAAAAATTAATTTCATTTGAACAATATGTGATAAAGCTTACAAAAAACCAAATTTATCTGTTTAAACACCGGTATTATACAGTTCAGTAAACAAACTGTCTAGTTTCATATTTTCCTACTACTATTGTTTTGTATCTATAATAGAAGTTTTACATTTGTCTCCACATAAAGTGGGATAGAGACCTCTTAGTAGTATTCGTCGTAGAAAATCTGAAATCCATGATAATGCTTGGTATAGACTTTAAACCAAATGCTGTGACGAAAGAAAATCCAGATTGAGTGAAATGGCCATTAATGTAATCATAATAGATGAAAGTACGTGATCAACGTATTTCTTCAAGGAAATCTTTGAAAAACGTACTTTTATTACTAGAGAAGATAAAAAAAGAGTGTAAAATGAGAATAAGTTTGGGAAAAATGATTATAACATTTTATATTCAGTTAATTAACACTTCACTGGTATCTTATGTGTACTGAAATCTTAATTTTAATGGCAATTAGTAGTTTTATATTTTTGGCTCGGGAGAATCAAAAGTGGATTATGTTGCCAAATATAGGACGGAATGCCAGTCTTGATAGCAGTTTCTTGGATCGATTAAAACTAGCATGATTAAAATGTTTATAGCTTGTCTCTGATATTTACAGTATGCCTTGCATTAAACAAGTGGACGTTTCTTCTAACTCACAAAGTACTATAGACAACAATGCCATCTATATATTTTATATGACATAATATACGATCTATGGTATTTTATGTTTCCGTGAAATCCATAATATTGCCGGAAATTGATTTCAAAAATGATCTATTTTGTCAGAACTAGATAGATAGGTTTTGTAAGCACTGTCCAGGACTAGGTTTTCCAGGAAATATTATTATGGCAGAAAAGAATAATAAACTAAACGTTTTGACGAAAAGACAATGAATTAACATGGAAAATTAAAAACAAAAATCATATGGTGTACAAAAACCTAATTCAATAATTATTTATTTATCTGTAGTCTCATTTCCTCCCTGGTGTGCTGATCATATAACTACATAGATGAGCGATGCAGAAGATTGTGCACTAACCAAGAAATGTATCCGTGCTAACTTGTAATATGAGGATAGATGACAGCTCTGAAGTAGGTAACCAAGGGTTATGTGATATCGCTATGACCCTAGTTTGACCGTGCACTAACCAAGAAATGTGTCCGTGCTAACTTGTAATATGAGGATGGATGACAGCTCTGAAGTAGGTAATCAAGGGTTATGTGATATCGCTAGGGTCCTGGTCTGACCGTGCACTAACCAAGAAATGTATCTGTGCTAACTTGTAATATGAGGATAGATGACAGCTCTGAAGTAGGTAACCAAGGGTTACGTGATATCGCTAGGATCCTAGTCTGACCGAAAATCTCTGTATCAATAGGATTTTTAGCTGAATGTAGTCAAATTTTATTCCCACGCCAACATGTCCAAGTATTATTCAGAACGACCGAAGACAGGCAGAGATAAAAAAATGAAGACAATATTTACTAAAACTTCTATGCATAGTGTAATATCACCTTGGATAGTTTCAGTATAATTTATATTGAACAACATTTCAGTCTTGGTGTTTTTCTACTTATTTCAGTTTAATGTCACGTCTGGCACTACGAATAGCAAGAACATATATACTCTGAAACTCATTTTATTCTAAATATAGCAGTAATTTTCAATATATATGTAGATTGTTCCTTATTTACTCTTTCCATTACATATCTGAACAAACAAATTTGATTGACAATACCATTTTTTCCATTAAGCTATATCATAGATAATATTAATTTGAGAAACAAACAAACAATAACCTAGATTCCATAGGGACTTAATGACACTTTCCTCCATGTTAAGGTCTATGATTTCTGATACTCAAAACTTTCAAAGTATTTATGATAAAATAATGAATAAAATGATGTCAAAAAAGTGCATATTGAGCATTAAAGATTAGCGAATATAAAAAAACAAAAACAAGAACGGAAATAAGGTGTCGGAAGTAACCAATTAAACGAAATATTAACAATACACCAAAAAATTAGAAGAGCTTACAAATAAAAATTACTACTTAATCTTGAAATCGACAATTAACATGCCTTATCATTGGTTGCGGTATCTTGGAAGTTCTGAAAGTATCCGACTGAATACCTCTTACTTCCTTTTGCTGTTTCCTAAAAAAACATACAGCCTGAATAAAAGCGTACTAGCTTTGTTTTCGTAAATCTAATTTCATGGTCTCATGTGATTCTAAGTATGTTTTTTTTTAAAGTATACAGCACATATTTTTTTGTTTCGATCACTGTGCCTGAATATTTTTCTGGCACATATTATTTGCTAGAAGGAAAAATATTAAATGAAATAATTCATTTAAAGATAGGGTAGTTTTTACATAAACAATAAACATTAAAAAATTAAAATCGTATTACTTTTCTTGCATTAATTTATAGATTACTCTGTGTTTGCGAAACGATTTCAATGATGACAGGCTCTATCCTTAAGAAGGTCAGAAAACTTTTTTCAGCAACTATTTCAAAGTATTTTGATGAGTTACGTGAGTATGAATGGAAGGATCATTGTCGTACTACAGTGTAATATATTTATTTGGCTAGTAGTAGCCTATTGTCATACTCAGTTATAAGTTACTCTTGGAATTCTATTTTTTCCTGATTACATTATTCAGTATATAATTACACTTATTATATAATGATATCTAATATTTCACAAACATGAAAAACACAAGAATTATATATCAAGAGTATCTTTTCCTCATAACATATATTGTGAATCTCAAGAGTAAGTGTTACGTCTAACTCTTTGCGGATTGTCCCCATGTGGGACAGCGGTAAGTTTATGGACTTACAATGCTAAAAGCTGGGATTGGATTCCTCACGGTGGACACAATAATAGCCCAATGTGGGTTTGTTCTAAAATAAACAAACAAACGTTGGGGAAATTATTAATATCTTAGAAAATCTCCAAGATGCGTGGATGTAATTATATAAATCAAATATGGAAATACTCACAGAATTATAACACTAATTTTTATCTTGAACAAAATTTATTCTTTGAATCGCGATATATAACACAAAATCTAGCAAAACTGTAGTTTTACAGAACTAAAGCTGAGTTGAAAAACAACTCAAGAAAAATGTACATTCTAAGTGAGATGTTGAGATTTATCGGTCTCATCAAAACCTCACTTAACGAAAAAGGATTAAACTTTATAAATTAAAACAATAAGTCCTTTCTCATTCTATGTCATAAAGTTGTATCTATATGGATTAATATGAGCATATTATTCTGTATCGTTTCTATATGTATGGGAGAGAGTATCTTTCTAAAGTAAACTTAATACAAACTTGTGACACATTTGCCGATTTTGGAAGTGTTGGGAATATATTGTAAAACTTCATATATAATTGCCAAAAATGTAATTTATGTAAGATTATTAGCTATGACAAGCTAGATGATAATTGTGAAACAACAGTTCTAAAGATCGACATCTTCAGAGGTCTTCTTGGTATATTTAGTAAGAGATATAACTATCTCAGAAGTGATATTATACAGAGTGTGAGAGATTATAAGGATTAAAAACGAAATCTTATGTTTCTTCAGCAGGGATGAGGTTTTCAGAAGTTACAGATTCATTTCTATCAGTGGATATATTTTGTCTTCCCATATATTGGAGGTAGAGTAATATCTACATCTTCAAAAAGGTATTATTATATCTTATGAAATGTCCCACTATTGAGCCTCAATGTCCTTAAAAAATAAACTACTTCTAATATGGTGTATAGAAAAACCTATAAGTAATCTATACAAAAAGTGTAATGTACAGTACTACGTGTATAACAATATATAATTTGAGAAAGAAGACAGAAACCACAATTAATTTGAGATTTAAGTTGCTCTTTAATTATTTTCAAACCTTAGTTTTTCATTAGTTATTCCCTTTTTGATTAGCTTCTAAGTTTTACACTCTCATATCTTTTTATCTGACCATTTGTTGGTTAGGTCCCCAGTATGTATCTAAAACTTCGATTAAAACTTAGTGCAAATAATAAATGTGTTGAGTAGAATCGTTAAAGTGTTAATTGTTCTTTTTTTGTGGAATGATTCAGTTAAGTTTTTGTCTTAGTGTACTGTGTAATGACATATTATCTACCAGAAAACCTATTATTGAAGAGAAATATATTTTGAGAAAATAAAATAAAATAAAGGCAGCTTAAATACGTGAGACCAAAAGCAGTTACAGATACCAAAAATGTCTCTAGATTAAAGCACAACAACATACAAAAAGAAAAAGCTTCTTTCCTGGAAACATAGACAGTCAATGCTTGGCATGCACGTTATACTTTCTTCGGTTCAGATCTTCCTGTTTTTGCTTTCACGATTCTCATGCTTAGTTTGAAATTGGAAATTGTCTACCAGAGTAAATTTTCAGGCTTTATTACATTAACAGATTATGTATTAAAACGGAATATACCGTTTAACATATGCCACTTGCATCAAGACAGATGTCAACCATGGCTGTATAATCTGACTGTAATAGAACAGCTGTTGTTCAACACATCTAGATATATTCAGTTATTATATCTTTTATCACTGTCACACAGTCATCAGGCTCTTGCACCAGTTAGAATAATCACTGTTAGAACTTTTATTCTGAATTCAAGAAACCTTTTTTAATTTACAACATGACCTATTTTAAATTATTCATCTCAATATTATCTCTTATTATTAACGATTACAATTCAAGAAGGCTTACAATTCTGATCGTTAAAATTGGTAAGAGAATCAAATGTTTTATTAAGGTTTTGAACAAATTTAATAAGCATGCCCAACTCATTGAGTACTCAGGCTAAAATTTTATTTTATGACTCATGTTAGTTTTACCTTACTATAGACAAAAATCACTATCTTTAACATTATTTTAGACTATAGAACATACATAGTATAAACCAGAGCAGATCCTTTTCTGTTAGATCTATTATACCTGCATGTATACGTATTCATCAACAAATACGCAAGTTTGAGTGGCAAGAAAAAAAAATGAAACTGTAATTTTTAACAGACACATTCCTTTATAGTTTAAATTAAGGTCTCTATAAACGTGTACTATTATTGGAATTGGTCTCTATGTGATATTATATAGTGAGAAATAACAAATAATATATTGAGCTACCTCAATATCAGCAACTAATTTTACAAGTATTACACCACCGACCAAAAATAATTGTTTATTATGTAATAAAAATCTAAATTATAAAATATTTCTTTTTTTTTTAATTTATGGCTGTACAACTTTTTTTAAATAAATATTTGCTTAGAATATAAAAATAAATCAGTGTTAACAATTTTGTTTCACTTGCATGACGAAAACATGAATATTTGCCGAACGTTATGTCTAGCTTAGGTACTACATTTAAAGGAAAAACTTAATTCACATATCTACTATATCACTGCTGCGAACACTAAAACTAAATATTACAGATCTAGACATTTTTAATTACAGTGGGTTTTCCCTAAAGAAATATCAAAACTCAATTTAAGTTAGTCAGACAGAAGATGCTGTTTCAATTAAGTTTTTTATCGCTTATCGACCACGCCTGTTTTATGAACTTAGAAATATTTATCCTCCTTTTTAAGAGTATTATTGCTTATCAGCTAGGTCTGTTTTGGGAATTTGGAAATATGTATCCTCCATTTTAAGCTTCTTATTGCTTATCAGCTGGGTCTGTTTTATGAATTTGGAAATATATACCCTCCTTTTTAAGTCTTTTATTGCTTATCAGCTAGGTCTGTTTTATGAAATTGGAAATATTTATCCTCCTTTTTAAGTTTTTTAGTGCTTATCAGCTAGGTCTGTTTTATGAATCTGGAAATATTGACCCTCCTTTTTAAGTTATTTATTGTTTATCGGCTAGGTCTGTTTTATGAAATTGGAAATATTTATCCTCCTTTTTAAGTTTTTTAGTGCTTATCAGCTGGGTCTGTTTTATAAAATTGGAAATATTTATCCTCCTTTTTAAGTTATTTATTGTTTATCGGCTAGGTCTGTTTTATGAATTTGGAAATAATTATCCTTCTTTTTACCGTTAGTGTCTTTAGTGTCTATAAGCAGATTTATAACGATAAATTCATACAATTACATTTAGTGAAAATATTCCCATTAGGGCAACACTAATAATGCTAATGTTAATTAATTTCATTTTGATATAAGGTTGCCAATCGAAAATAAATAGAAAACATTATATTATTTTATTTGAAGGTAATTTACAAACTGGTGATTAATAGCAGTCAGTTGACGTTTTGTGTAAACGTGTCTATTTCTTTATACTTCACTTGTGAACTGATCCTGCTCACGTGTTATAGCAGCTTGATCTTGTTCTAATTCCCAAATCAAACCCTTAAAATATTAGTAAAATTTAAGTTTTCAAATTAAAATTAAATGTTATTTATGACTCGGCACAGTAGCTATAATGGAATTCGACGGTTGAAAATGACGAAAATAATTGACTCGAATAATGCGCGTAATACAAAAGCAAGTTAAAACTAGGGAACCATCAAAGAAAATAAAAACAAAACATGCACGTCAATTAGGTTCGAAAAAATGTGAACACATGTGAGATAACTACAAATAGTTCTCAATATGTATCAAAATTAAATCTGATAACTAAGCAACTTAACGTGTCGGGGTTACAAGATGTGATGTCACTGAACACTCTGTGCATTTTTTGCTGTGAAAACGTTATAAAAATGACAGCCAATCCCGTTATACGGTTCAAACAACTATGCAAGGCCTTCGTGGCTGTGTGTTCTGCCGGCTGGTTGCCTTTTCCATCCCAAATAGTCCAAAATTAGAAAATGTTATACCAGAATCCTTGGGGTATCTAATACGCTCATTTAGCCCACATGTAAATGAGATCAAAAATTTCACTTAAAACAATCTAGAGTGATCCATTTAATATGGCTTCTTGTCAAATATTGATTACATTCACAAGTATTATACCCATGTATTTACGAACGTTTAATGTCGTCTGACTAGACACATCCAACAACGTCATTGGGAGCTCTGATAAATTTTGAAACACACGTGTTAGACAGTACGATGGTACCCTTTAACATAGAGTTAGTCCTTTATCGTATTACATCATATACTTGATAAAGACAATACTGTTGTAATAGTTGTGACATAATGTAGTTTTGAAAAAGTCAATTTGATAAATATTTCGAAGTCACAATTTTCAGTGTATAAAAATGATTTTGTTTTCAAAAATAGCATAATTAGGATTCGAAACATTAACACTTTTTATCGAGTTTACGCTAGTTTATAAATTGCATAAATGGTTTATAACCACTTTCTTTTCCTCCATTCTTTGTACTTGAAACAGCACATAAAATACTCTCCAACATACACATACCAAGCACTTTTGCGGCTGTCTACAGAGACTGTTATTACTTTAAACTGAAAACACTAATATACTGTGATTAATGACACTTCATAAAAAAGATATTTCACACACTATGCTGACCTTGCAGCTAGTTTCTTCATCGTCGGTCGTTCTCAGACTAATGGTCATTATTGCGCACTAATGTCTACTACTACAACTTCCATTGTAACAAGCTTCTGCGAAGGACGATGAAGTCTGCGATCACACACGTTAACACAGGTTCTCCATTGTACGTGGATCTCCACTTATAAGTCCATGTTTAAGTAAACAAAAGACGCAAGAATCCTTATGATGTGCATCGGAGACTTGTCAACTATAATTGCTGTTATTTCAGATTATTCGGCCATCTTTGTCTCATGAAAACGGCATTTTGAGGTGTGACTGGAGTTTTTAAACTTTCATCAACTTGAGATACTTGTTTATTAATAGTAACACGGTAGCAGGAAATATACTCAGCATAGTTACAATAGAAGTTTGCGTCTCAAAGTGTGTGTTTTTTAATTTCCTTAATTCTGCCGGTTAGGTTGTTGCTCGAACTTGATGAGTTGTAGTTATACATGTTTTGCTGTCCTAACATACTCCTGTGTGAGTTAAGAATTGAAGGTTTCTTCTTCAAAGTTGTGTTGTTGTTGTTTTTTTTTTTTTTGCCTTACGTCGTATATTAATCACGCATATACTTCCTCCGTAAGGGCTATGACAAATCTTCTCCAGCTATTTGCACTGTCGAATGATGAGAAGTTCGACGTAAGCCAAATATATTGGTGCTAAGCATGTTACTCATAGTAACACAGCTCTTATCTGCAGCAACACGCCACTACATTAGCATATATAAGTCACTGAATATATAGTTTAGTTAACCGTATGCGTTACTAAAACGTACGAAAATATTTTTAGTTTCATTTAAGAGAAAAAAATTCTATTTGAATATTACAGAAAATCAAATCTACTAACTACTTATTACTACAGCAATAGACTTTGCAGGATACTGCAACTATATATTATCACCTTTAATTAATTTAATATTAAAACACTTAGAAGTAAATATCTTCTTGGAACAGCAGCTTTAGGACATTTTTAAACCTCATGTTTTAGAGCGATTTTGCAAAATATTTTTTTATTTTAAGACGTTGTAACGCTACTTTTCAAGTTATAACCAATTCCGCTTTGTTTTGCCTAAAACGTCACTGGGTAGAACTCGGAGAACACATGGATAAAACTCGGAGAATAATTTGTGTTATACATTTATAGAAAAGCACTTCCTTGAGTTTGATCACATTCAACATTTTAAGTTTGAAGGATTTCCCATTTAAAAAATGATATTACTTGGTTTTCCTCACCATGTAAACTTCGATCCTTTGAGAGTAACATATACTTTCAACCATGTAAATGTAACTAATCAGTTATATAAAGGATTTACTGTGATTTTCACACTCTACTTACTTAGAAAATTAGCTTGTTTATTTGTGTCAGCATTTTGACACAGAGCTAGAGAAACGAATATCTGTGTATAGCTGTTTACAATTTTGAGCAGATAGACTGGATGGAAGGCAGGTAATCAACAGCACTTACTGCCAACTTTCATACTAGCCTTGTCTGCCCGAATTATGGGATTTCACTATCGCTTATCTTGTCCACCGAAGCTCTAAAATGTGAAAGTGTATTTGCGGCAACGGAATGAGAACAATAAACTTTCAGATCTAGAATCTGTGTAAGCTAGCTTCTGGGCCACACCTAGGTCATGAAAAGTTAGACATAATAGGTGAATAGCACAAAAGATGTTTGTTAGATTTATTTTGATAATCAAGGACAATTTTTGTTTTGCTATAGTAATCAGTGTTAACTGCCCCTCTCACAATGAGCTAAGTCTGAGCACATATAACACTAAAAACTGGGCCTCGATACTCGCAGTAGGCGCAGAATAGCTCATTGTGTATTATTGTGTATCATTATTAGCAAAAAAAAAACACTCCAAGTTATCTTTTCCAGGGAAAACTGGTTTCGATTAAAACTACCTGAAATATTATATTGATATTGTTAATAAAACAGAGTGAGTTAAAATTATATTATTGTCAGGCAAAATATACTACATAAACAAATACTGAAGTACATGAAGAGACTGATATCACAGTAAACACTTTGGGTAATTTTTTTGTGTGTTTGTAGAATCAATCTATCCTTTCTGTAGTTTCGGATTAAAATTACAACTTTAAAGTTACAACTTATCTTTATGGAATCTTCTCCGTGATGAAAGCATTG
Organism: Limulus polyphemus; assembly: GCF_000517525.1. Lineage (NCBI taxonomy): Eukaryota > Metazoa > Arthropoda > Merostomata > Xiphosura > Limulidae > Limulus > Limulus polyphemus. Next base: position 1,069,270 of record NW_013665714.1, read on the forward strand.
AAGAATCATTTTCAAAATTCTACAAATGATTTCGTTTACTTTGTTTCTTCTGAACAGTAGTTGTCTGTTTGTTTTATTGAACTATCTGCGAGAGCTGCTCCTAACTGTGAGGTAATAGACTAAATGGAAAGCAGATAGTCAACGCCACCAACCACTAATCCTTGGTCTACTCTTTTACCAAAGGAAAGTGGCCAGGTGGTTAGGGCGCTTGACTCGCAATCTGATGGTCGCCCGTGGGAGCGTTATAATGTGGGTAAAAGAGTAGCCCAAGAGTTGGCGGTGGGTGGTGATGACTAGCTGCCTTCCTTTTAGTCTTTCACTGCTAAATTTGGAACGGTTAGAGCAGATAGCTCTCGTGTAATTTTGCACGAAATTCAAAGCAAACCAAATACACCAAAGGAAAGTGGGATTTACTCTCACTTTATTACGTTCCCATGGCGGAAAGGACGAATATGTTCGGTGAAGGGATTTAAACCATACTCGCAGAATGCGAGTCGAGCGTTCTAATCACCAGATCATACCACGACCTGAGAAGTAGCTATATCATTGATAGATTTACCTTTTAACAATATGTTTTCAGAATGCTTTGAAGACAGACCAATAAAAAAAAACAATACATTTATATATGTATCCTTTGCAACAACAAAGTTCCGAAATTTCTGAGGCAGCAACTCTTGACAATTTAGTTCAGACTTAGATAACATTGTTTTATACTTCTTTCAGTGTCTTCTATAAATGTAGTGACTAATATCACATGACCAAAATGTTATCCAGTTACGTTACTCCAACTCCAGTTAATAGGCTCGGCATGGCCAGGTGGTTAGGGTGCTCGACTCGCAATCTGCCGGGTCGTGGGTTCGAATCTCCATCACACCAAACATGCTCACCCTTTCAGCCGTGGGGGTGTTATAATGTGACGGTAAATCCCACTATTCGTTGGTAAAAGAGTAGCCCAAGAGTTGGCGGTGGGTGGTGATGACTAGCTGCCTTCCCTCTAGTCTTACACTGCTAAATTAGGGACGGCTAGCGCAGATAGCCCTCGTGTAGCTTTGCGCGAAATTCATAACAAACAAACAAACCAGTTAATATTCATTGAGTTAAATCTTTATGTAAGTACTTAAAAATGTTAATTAAGTTTTAAAGTTTACAGATTTTTTTAAAATTTCGTAATAATAGAAGTATTGCATGTTGTAAAATTCTGTTAATTCTTACAATTTTTTCTACCCATGTACTAGAAGTAAAATAACTTTTACCCACCGATCTATTGTCTGTGCTGACCTATATTAATATATTCTTTGCTAAGAAAGTTGTTATTCTATTACATGGAATCCATGGTTTTCAGAGAGCATTTATTTCATCATTTTTTCTCCCTGTATCTGCTATTCTAGTCAAAGACCGTCCATTATTTGTCAACTAAACATCATCTAAAAGTGAAATAGTATACTTGTAATTCAAAAAGACCTAAAACATCTGAATCCTGCAAATATTAAAGGATTAAAACACAGAAAAAAATCTGGACAGGAATTCCATAACATGTATGCCATCGCTATATTAAGGCTATAGATATTTCAAATATTATGTTGTCATGAAAGCATGCTTAGTTGAGAGCTTGAAACTTATACAGTTATTTTGCTCACGTAAGGTTTTTTCTTTGATTAAAAAGTTATGACACTGGATGAAAGGCCTCCTCAGGCATAGTGCGGTTCACATATTTTGTGAATTCTCCTTTACTTTCACTCATAAGTTCTTAGAATGAAATATAGAAAAAAAAATGTTCGTCTTATTTTGGATTCAGTTTACATTTTGAAAACTTTTTTTTGTTTAACTCTTTAGTTCAATTACTTTCTAACTTTTTAAATTCATTTTTAAAATAATAACTATTTACTAAAGGACGTCGTTGGTATATGCTTAAGAGCCAATTCTTGAAGTACTCTTGTCAAACCAAATATTGGGGTTTGACTTTCACTCTTATAACACACTCCCGGCCTCAAATTGTGGAGCACATTTTTTTCTTTTTCTTTTGCTGTAAGTGGACGCAAGTCATATCCCAAATTTTGCATGCTAGCAACTGGTTCGCGCTCGGTCCAATTATTGCAATGCATTAATTCATGGTTCTCCATTTGAGGAGTTAGGTTATATACTATAAGATTGATTGTAATCCTAAAATATTATGTTTGTCTGAAAATAAAAAAATCATCACGTTCCTTTCGATTTGCCGTGTTAAGAGATTTAGTACAAAATAAAATGGTGAACTGCTTAATTTGTTATGAATTTACACATATGAAATATATTTGAAATATTAACATAACAAAACAGCAATAGGATAATCAATTTCAAACATTCATAATAACATGTTATAATTTTTGATAAGTAAAATGATATTTACTTTCTACATAATTACAGGAAGTACCCTGTTACGTGAAACTTAGAACTTGTTTACTGTCGGATATTTATGGTTACAACATTTCACCAGCTATCTGATGCACCTGAGGATGTCAGGTTAACCATAAATATTATACTCTGTATATTCAACAATATACAAATTTAAGATGTTTACTATTTGTTGAGTACTTTAAATCTAAAGCGGTCGATCAGCGGTAAGCTTACGGGCTTACAACGCTAAAATCCAAGGTTCGACTCCCCAAGAGGGTCACAGCGCGGATAGCCTACTGTAGATCCTTGCACTAAAGCAAACAAGTCAAACCACGTTATAAATCTTAGCCTTAGAATTTTACTAAGTAGCATGCAAGTTGTGGTTGTTTCAGAGGAAAAAAATACACAGTAAAATACCTGTACTCCTATCCAGCGCGGGAAATTGAGTCCTGGATCTTAGGGTTCTAAGTCTGTTAGCATGAAAGTAAGACATCATAGCATGACACCTTGCTGAACTTATGAATTGAAACTACTGACACCTTTGATGACGAGGAACCTACTTTGAGACTAATAATGCTTGGAGACGGCTTGAATGGGTAATGAAGAAAAACTTTAATATAAGGTTTTGTCATCATCAGGTACAACCGTTGTCGAAACGTTGTACATTTGCTGCTATGTTAAACTTATAT
>NW_013665714.1:1072676-1082654 GCF_000517525.1 Limulus polyphemus
CAAATGTACAACGTTTCGACAACGGTTGTACCTGATGATGACAAAACCTTATATTAAAGTTTTTCTTCATTACCCATTCAAGCCGTCTCCAAGCATTATTACTGACACCTTTACCTTTACTTGAAGAAAAATAAATTGGACGCAATCCTAGAAAAGCTATTATGAGCTATTTCTATAACGAGCGAACTAAATTTAAAGCACTTTTAGCAAGAATATTCTAACTTGCCCAAAACATCAGGTAAACTTTCGTTGATTCTTTTTCAAATCTGAAACCGTTAAACTTGCGCTTTTGTAACACCAAAGTCGCCACCATCTCAGATAACATCTCTAGTAACTTCTGAAATTGCTATAGATCCTAAATATTAGCATTGTACGTAGAGCATTTCACTTTATATATTATCTAAACAGCACAAGCAAACAAAAAGTTTTTTGAAATTCTTCATTGCATTGTATCAACAACGTCCTCTCTTTGATCAGCTAATCATTAGCAGGCATGCGCATGAGTTAAGGAAACTCAAGTAATAATTCTACCTTCGTTATAAAATCTGAGTGAAAATTGTGTTATAAATAGTATGACAGATCAGTAGTATCGGTATTAAAATCAGTAACTTGATTGTGTTATAAATAGTATGACAGCTTAATAGTATCTGTATTAAAATCAGTTGCTTGATTCTGTTATAAATAATATGACAGATCAGTAGTATCGGTATTAAAATCAGTTGCTTGATTGTGTTATAAATAATATGACAGATCAGTAGTATTGGTATTAAAATCTGTTGCTTGATTGTGTTATAAATAATATGACAGATCAGTAGCCTCGGTCTTAAAATCAGTTGCTTGGGCGTTATATTTCGTCCTTACCTAATAAACTGGCATATATACTTGATTTAAATACGTTGCTATATATTTCATGAAGATAGGATAGCCTACGTGTCTAAAATATAATTTGTAAATCTTTTAATAATTTCTGTACCAAGTGGCATCAGAAAGAAAGTTATAGCTTTGTTACTTATCTCAACTCTTCAGACTTACGAAAAAATAATAGCATCGCGTTGTAACTGCTGTGTATCACGACTTTATAAAATGACTCGCGCTATGAAGTAACTGAAAAAATACTATTATTACATAAATAATACAAACAATAACAGATAAAGTAAATAGACAATTAAAATAAAAGTTAACATTAGGAAACGTATAGGTAAATTAACTAACGCAACCTCGGATTAGTCAGCTTTATTACATGCTTTGCGTTCTATTTCTACATTTTGTGGAAACTTGTCATGCAGAGAGAGAGAGAGCTAGGGTAGGATTTAGGGGTTTCGGTCTACTGACAGTGCGTATCAACACCACGTATCTCAGACATCCGTGCTATAATTAATAGATATGTGACATCCATTATTGGAATTATTGAAATCTGTTAAATAAGGATGTGATTTCTGAAAATGTGTTCATAAGTTTTTTTATTGTTTTTTTTATTAATGGCATTTATTCAGTTCCTTCCCCATCAGGATTTCCCGCTCAGTGAACATGGAATCATACGGTGGCGAACAACTCAAATCTACTAACGACTCAAACACTTGGGACACACACGTAGTGTTGGGTATAGTAAGGTTTTATTCTATATAAAAGATTTAATTTTTCATCAAACGTAAAATTTCAAATATAAGCTGTGACGTAGAGACTTAATGCATTATTTTATTCACCGCATTATCTGCTATAGACAACAGTTTCACCTATTTATGGCTCAACTTAGGTCAGCAAACCAAAGACATACAGTTAGACCTCTTATAATGGTGACGTTTATATAATATTTATGGGGTTTTTAGTCCCTTTAAACTCACCATACAGTAACATAAATTAATATAGATGTGTGAATAATGTTATGACATTGCACAATGCTATATTATTGTTCACACATCTAAGTTGATTTAGGTTATTATATAGTGAGTTAAAAAACACTCAAAAATCCATAAGTAAGGCTTGAGTCGATTAATAAAAATCACTAAATATAGATTTTTATAACATCATGCACAGGAAGATAGATTGTTTGTTTGCAATTAAGCACAAAGCTACACAATGGGCTATCTGTACTCTGACCACCAGGAGTATCGAAACCCGGATTCTAGCGTTGTAAATCCGCAGATATTCCACTATACCACTGGGGGGCCAGGAAGATAGAGGAGCATTCACATAGGTTATCAAGTTACATCATTAAATGTGATATGAGTACAGCCTTTTCCAATCTCATTCTTTAGGTATATATATATATACTGTAATAAAAAATGAAGAACATTAATCATCACTTGTAACGCTAGAATTGCTTCAGATTTTCAAGATTGAATTATTATTTTTTAATTCGTTTCTTCTGTGTACACAGTACATTTATCTAACTATTCATACAAATATCCAGGCAAAACTGTTTTCTGCGGTGAAACGTTTTCTCATTTTCTACAGTCTTGGCCAAAATGTTTGCATGCTTGTTCTACATTGATGTTACTCGATTCAAGTATGAAATAGTTATTGGGTAAGTGTCCGATTAGTAACAGAGAAGGTAGCGTATGATCGAACAAACATGTACGAATTTGTTATTCTGGCCTGTATAAGTTGTTTCGGGCATTTTTTCATAATAACACACATATACACCTCTTTTATATAAAAGGATGTGCTTTTGGTACAATTTTTTTCCAAAAATATCACTGCTTAGTTCAGACAATTTCTCTGTACTTGGTGTAGAGTTATGCCTCGTCATGTGCCACAAGTTATAGGGCGTCAAATTGTTCGACTGTCCAGAAATGGTATGAAGCAAACGGACATTGCCAGAACAGTAGGGTAACCCCAGTGTAGTGTATCCAGAATCCTGAAACGTCATCGGACTACATGAAAAGTTGTTTCAGGAACGTCTACTGTAAGACGCCTAAAAAATACTGTCCTAGATGACCGTGTTTTGATCAGGTTAACATGACAATGTCGAAAGAAGTCTTGCATCACCTTACAACAGGAATGGAATGAACACATTGATTCCAGAATATCCGGAAGAACAGTGAATAGGAAACTGACAAAACAAGATTATTTTACAAGAAGGGCTATCTGTAAACCAATATTAACCAGAATTCACCTTCGTCACTGTCTTATTTGGCAAGACAGCATATCAATTTACAGTTAGGACACTGGTGGCATGTCATATTTTCATATAAGTCCTGTTTCCGGCTTCTTAGAGCTGATTGTAGAATTCGTTTTCATCTTTTGTCCGGAGAACATTGAGGTAAGACCACAGGGAACAAACAGGAATTGGTGCAGTACATGTTTGGACAGCTGTTCGTCACGGTTGAAAAGCTGATCTTTATATCCTACAGGGAAACGTCAATGGCGCCTTCTACAAGCATCAAATGGAGACGATATTTCTGTCATATGCTAGTGCAATGTTTGACAATAACTTCGTGTTACAGGATAACAATGCCACTGCCCACTCTGCGCATATTCTACAGGATTATTTCGACCAAAAGGACGTTACAAGATTGCCATGGCTAGCAAAGGCTCTAGATTGTAGTCCCATTGAGAACTGTTGTACGGAAATGAGCTATAAAATTCCTAATCACAACCCTAAACCAGCTACTGTAGCTGAGTTGCAGTGCCTTCTAGTAACAAGTTGGGATGAAATCACGGTGGATTACACCAACAAACTGATCGACACCATTCCACGTCGCCCTGTGGAGGTTATTAGAGAACGAGGAGGACCAACCAAGTACTGAATATTTAATATGAACTGATATAAGGTTACACACGCTATTTATAATAATTTGATTTTATATTTTGTCATCATATGTGCTTTGGTAAGATTTTGTTGTGATAGTTGAAATGCTGAATTACACATCTTTCTACAGGTGTCTGATAAAATTGTTTGATGTTCAAAAAATCGTTCGTGATATCCATAGAATTTGTTTCATTATACAAATTAAATAGGTAGATGTTTAATATAACATGCATTTCTCAGTGGGACAATGCTAGATTTATTTGTATTCCAACTTAATAATAATGATCTTATTTGTTACAAAATATGCAAATATTTTGGCCAAGACTCTATATCCATATAAGTGTATAGGGATTAAAATACTTCTCCATTCTGTACATAAGGTAAGAATAACAAATATCTTATTTTGCTTATTTTGAAACCATAAAACGTTTCTATTTCTTTCAAGGCATGATTTTAGAGTATTTATTCCAAAGCAATTTATCAACATTTGGGAAACAAAACAGAATAAAACGCCTTGAAAGTCTAGATTTACAAATTATCGATAGTTGTGTTGATGGTCCATACATTAAGTAATATTTTCTGTTAAACTTCAACATATTCTAATTGAAAAATTTAACTAGAATTTGGTAACAAGGAGCATATTATTACACTTTTGCAGACGTAATATATTTTCGTTAATGGGTAGCATTTTGACAATTAAGACAATTAAGATTCACCACTAGGTAAACTAGTTTATCTCGAAAGTTTTGTTCAACCAGGTTTATTATATTACAATAATAGCAACAAGTACTGAGAAAAATTAAAGTAATGATATTTATACCTGGTATTTTAAAATCAAATTAAGAATACAATAAAAATGTTTCCTTGAAATCAGTCTAATTCCAAATAATTAAATATATCTCTTAAGCCATCAATAAAAGTGAGATGTATAGAATTTTTCACGTAGAATCATAATACTCCGAGATGTGAAATTCTCTGCAATGGTCCCTGGCTAGAGAAATCACCTACTTTGTGAACATCTGCACTAACAACTTATCTAACAAATTTCCAAATTAGAATTATCAGAAAATTCTGTGATAATAAGTATGTTCACTCTCAGTAGCCAATAAACGTTACGTTGTTTCTTTATACCATATATCAGTTTGTGGATGGTGTTCTCAGGAATACTCCCCAATTTCCTAGATAGGACCTTACTCGTCGTTCTTGTGTGTCTGGTGGATGAGGTAGACGAGAAGTCTGTCCCTGAAGCTTGTTTTAGTTATGTTCTATAGGGATTGGGTGTGAAGAAATTTCTGACTAGTCCATTTTCACAATACATTTTTCGTTCAAGGTAGACAGTGCCGTAACATGTCTGAGTACTAACGTCATCATCAATCAAAATGAAATTAAGTCTAATAATACCAGTGAAAGTACTGACAATGGTGCCAGGATCTCGTTTCTATACCGCCTTTAATATACCGTTTCTTACGATGAACAGATCAATATGAACATTGGAACAGCTGCCTTCCTGCACCATCTACGAGCCACTCCAGAATCTAGCATGTTCAGCTACTGTGTAGGTCTCACTAGGATAAGGCTGTATAATGTTTAGATATAACCTTAAACCAGGAATGGGCAAGTGTTGTTTAGCTTCATGATGTCAGTTTTGATATCTTAAAATCTTATGTGTGTTTTTAATTACTCGTAGCTTTGATATTTTATTCTTTGGTAAATGTTACTACTTTACAACTTTAACAATGTCACACTGTAGCAAACAGCACTAACAATGCAATTCTCAAATTTATTTTTACCGCGTTTTAAGTCAAAAATCCCATATTAAATAGTAAACAGTGAAAAGCGCGATATAGTTATCAGCTGTCATGAGCCATTTTGATTGGGCTATTTCCGTTTCATAATTAAGCATTGGGTTATTGAAAAATTTCAACAATTCTTCATTAAAAACCACCGCCAAGTGTTTTTAAGGATGACAGATCAGAAAGTGAAGATCAAGGTTTGGTTTGTCGAATCCTCTTTAACATAACGAATATATATTAAGATAATGCAGGCAAGGATGAATTGTTGAAAGTTTCCTTATGATTAGTTTGATTGTTTGTTTGTTTTGAATCGTGCGCTAAGCTACTCTTTAACATAACGAATAAGTGACGATAAGGCAGGATAGAGTATATAGTTGAAAGCTTCTTTATGTTTAGTTTCTTTGTTTTGAATTTTCGCAAAGCTACTCGAGGACTATCTTCGCTAACCATCCCTAGTTTGAAGTGATAGCCTAGAGCTAGTCAATACCAATCACTGACAACTGACAATAATGGGATTAATCATCAAATTATAACGTTAATACTCTCACGAATGAAAGGGGAAGGGCGTTATGGGATAGGATTTGAGCACTCGGCCCTCAGATTGCGAGTTACTGCTCTAACCACTAAGCCATGTCATGCTGTTATGCTCAGTAAACCGGCTAATAATGTGGACAGTTACATTTATGTTTTGGAAAACACCATCATTATCATTTTGGCAGAGCGCTGCATCATAAGACGAACATGACCTTTTATGATGATTATATAATGACTGGATGCTATCCTTCTTCTCAATGCTATGATTGAATCAAATACTTATATGCTCTCTTGAGCAGTTTTCAGCCACAAACACGCTCATTTGATGGATCAAAGTGACTAATCTGATCAGAATCTCTTTCGTAACTGTTACTGAGCCTACAGTCTTGGAAGATTTAAAAGTGATTTTTATAATAGTTAGGAATATTTCATATCACGGTAGAGAGCTATAAACGAGCTTGCAACAATTATTTTTCTCTGAAATGATTTACTGCATTTATACAATAATTAAATCAGAGCACATTTTGGTTCTTGTTATTTTACTCTTTCATTTCATAATGAGGCTTAATAAGAAACGGTTTCGATAGATATGGTTTTCCTTCCATTATTACTACTTATACGTTACGTTTAAAGAAATTCAACCCATGCTGAGACCACCTTATACTACATTTAGTTTGACAGCAATCTGAATCTGAATAGTTTGATGTTATGTAACTTCGTCAACCACAAGATGTGGTATGTAGTGTTAGCCTTTCTTGTTACTTATGAAGACATAAACGTTCTTTTGACGTCGATGAAAGGAATATTTTTTTTTTACATCACAACACTATTACTTTAATTTACTAAAATACTTACTGTAATACCTACAGAATCTAGAACACACAAACATTTTAACTTGTGTCACAAACCTGGTTGGTTCCATTCCAACCATTGCAGTTAAATCCTTAATTTCTTCGTATTAATGAACTTATTTCCTCGTTTGTTTCAGAATTTTTTTACTAAGCTACATAGAGTGCAATTTGTACACAACTTTCTCTAGATTAGAGGAAAGGCAGCTAGTCAACAGTATACACGACCATTAGAGGAAAGGCAGCTAGTCAACAGTATACACGACCAACCCTTGGGCTACTCTTGTCTGATCAAATAGTGGAATATAACCGCCTCTATTACAGAGCACTCAGTACCCCAATATGCGGAGCGTGGTTATGTGACAAAGAAACCTAATCGAGCACTTTAACTTCTAGGCTGATATTAGACAACCCGTGAACAAAAGTAGTAATTTATTTCTGAACAAATGTTTTAAGGTTTAAAGCAGTAATGTATAAGCAGTAAAATTAAAACAAACTACATTTTTTGTCTTCTTTCACAATTTTGTTGGGGTAAGACAGTTCCCAGGTGCTTATAGAAACATATTTGTAAATAATCGTTTCAAACTATAGTACAAATCACAGTCTATTTCATAATTTCATGTATATTCAACACCAGAATTTGTTTCATTTTATCTTATTTTGTTTTGATTGCTTTGAAAATTAGCCCGTGTTTTACGGTGATTGACGAAAAACATTTGGTGATGACAAATTCTGCTGAAAGGTTTGAGAGGATTTTTTCCACAAAACTACATACATTGCTTCTAAATATAATAAATCTTGTAGAACACTTATATATATTTTCAAGTTCAACATTTCCAAGCCTTTCTCTTTTTTCTCGTTATCGGTACGTTTCATTAAAATTCTAAGTTCTCACTTGATCACGGCACACGAAATTTATAGATCTTTTGAGAATATTATCCCAGACTCTGAACCACTCAAAAGTCATTCTGTTTTGATGGCCCGGCATGGCCATGTGGTTAGGGTGCTCGACTCGAAATCTGAGGGTCGCGGGTTCGAATCCCCGTCACACCAAACATGCTCGCCCCTTTCAGCGGTTGGGGCATTATAATGTGTCTGTAAATCCCACTATTCGTTGGTAAAAGAATAGCCCAAGAGTTGACGGTGGGTGGTGATGACTAGCTGCCTTCCCTCTAGTCTTACACTGCTAAATTAGGGATGGCTAGCGCAGATAGCCCCTCGTGTAGCTTTGCGCGAAATTCAAAACAAACAAACTGTTTTGATTCAAAGCTTATTATATTGCATTATGGTTTCCATTGCTAAATTTGTTTCTTATTTCGAGTTGTACATTAATAAATATATATATACTTTTATTTCAAGTTACGTTAAATAAAGGAAGACGCTTTACTGTACTTAAATAAACGATTTAAATAACATTTATTATACTCTGTTTTGTCAACGTTATGAATTACCCAATTTTATATCTATAAAGAAAAATTATTAACATATATATTAAACACATGTTGTATTGGCCACGTTGGCACTTCTATTAATATATAGAAACTAGCAAAGTGACAGTGTAATAACGTTGGTGTTTCCCTTAAAACAGAATAGTAATTAGTGCTTTACATTTTTCATTTATATCAGGTTTATTTCCAAACACAAGCAGACGAGGTGTATTATAACACTAAATATCTGACCACTAAGAAGTTATCCATTATTGGAGGAGACCAACATATAGCAGATAATCGCATTTTTTCAACAACGTGTTTTCAAGAGTAACCAACCAAACACAAGAAGATACGTTTTTACTTGCACGCTCGTTCATCCGTTGCATCTATTTATTTGCGCAATCGCTATGAATGAGCTTAAAGAATATTTATTTCTCCTGACTACCTACTTAAAGGAAAATAGTAACTCTTTATGTCCTACAACAGGGTGTATGCGCTGGATTACACTTTCACGCACTCCGTAAGATACAGAGAAAAATGAAATTTAATCTGTGACATTTCATTAAGCCTGGATAAAAGTTTTACTTGGGAGGCATGATTTTTTTCACTTGTATTTAAGAAATCCATTTATTATTGAATAAAAATAATTTATAGGCATTGATGTGTATCGTTTTCTTTAGTTTACTTCAAACGCACATATTTTCTCTTTGACATAAACCCCAGCCACGAATCTAACAATATTAGGCCATTCGCACTAATAAACAGTATTGTGTTGTCTATATGTTAGTCAGTAGGCACTAAAATGACGTCACATATGGGACATTTAACGTTGCAATATATACTGTCCTGACGTCAGTAAAACGTACGCATGCTTTGAATCACGAGAAGAATTATGCAATCTGTAGGCTACAACACAGCATGACACATGAACTTCAAAAGCAAAAAATAAAACTATTTGTTATTCTTAATTTTGGTTTTATTTACTCTTGAAACAGAACATTTTCGGGGACCCTGCGCACGTATATTTAGTCAGTAATTTACTGGGTTACCTGTGCTCTGTGCATTGTGGGTATCAAAACCCACTTTTGCTTAGCATTATAAGCCTTCAGACTTCCGGCTGAGCCACCAGGGGGGTGAAGGGGGAAACATTTATGTTTTGAAGTGACAACTTATATATATATATATATATATGTACTTTCACATGTGAATCTTGCAAATAAAAATTAAATCTAATAGACAGTTTTACGGTGATATCGTTCTGCTTCAAGAGATACATAGCACAGTCCTGCGAAATTAAACTTCATAAAAGTTGTTTTGGTTTAAATAATGTATTTTCCATAATTCAGCTACGCAGATTTCGAAAATAATATTCATTTCTTTCTATCACGTAAGGATTTTTCACAAAGCAGAAAGAAAAACACACTCTTACTTAGATCAAAATATTATTTCGTTTACCACAATGGACATTTTTTATTATCATGTTTGTTATCAAAAATACAAGCACTGAAGAAAAGGGAAGAACACTGATGTCAAACGAACATGCATCCTCATTCATCCTGAATATTTTGTGAAATCTATGTCTTTTAGTCTCAAAACTACGTGTTGTGTTTTTTTTTTTTTTT
>NW_013665714.1:1082721-1087417 GCF_000517525.1 Limulus polyphemus
AAAATATTATTTCGTTTACCACAATGGACATTTTTGATTATCATGTTTGTTATCAAAAATACAAGCATTAAAAAAAAGGGAAGAACACTGATGTCAAACGAACATGCATCCTCATTCATCCTGAATATTTTGTGAAAGCTATGTTTTTTAGTCTCAAAACTACGTGTTGTGGTCTTTTGTTTCTGTATTGCGTTATGACGTTTTGAGAAAAATCTGTACGTGATGGGAAAAAATGGATGTCAATTTCAAATTCGGCGTACAGGAATTACTGTAGAACATGTAAAAATATCAAGACAATAAAACAATCGCAGACCTGTGTAGTAATTAGTACCCTAGTTTTACTTGTCTGTGTTTTGCGTGTGACATTTTTTTTTATTTTTGAACGGTTGTCTATAAAGTTGTTTCAACTGTCATCCATGGTCATATATTTTCTATTATATCTTAGGGACATGTATTGTAACACGCTTTTCTCTTTAGATATATAACAAAATGACAAGTTTTATTAAAACTTTTAAATCACTATTGAACTTAGAGAGCATTAAAATTATATGTTGGTTTAAAAGCTATTATAGGCTTTTATCCATTAATTAATTTCAATTAAATTTTCTCCTTTATTTCTCTATACATTGATTTTTGATATTATAAAGCTATTTGAATCTTTGCTTCCTTAAAATATCGTTGCTGGTTGAAGAGCAGCTTTGTGGACTTATACTGCTAGAAACCGGGTTTCGATACCCGTGGTGGGCACAGCACAGATAGCCCATTGTATAGCTTTGTGTTTAACTACAAACAAACAAACAAACTGAAGAGCAACTTTAATGTTTAAATAAAACTAATTTTGAGGTCGTATCATACTACTGGCACTCTTCTGTGAGGCTTGAATTATTATTAAATATATACATATGTATATGTATGTGAGAAAAAATAGCTTGGGTTCATCTTATTAAAATAATATGTTTATCAAGTATAAAGATGGTTGGTTATGATTACCACAGCGTAAAAAAATACTATCCATATCATATGTACCAGTTAATGATTACTTAGAGAAACACAGTACTCCACGCTCACTCACCCACATACCCACCCACACATATACATTGTAAGTTTGAGTCACGTAATGCTAGTGAGCGATGAAATAAAAACACGTTTACATTTTTTAACTTTTACATTTTCTGATTAATTTGTATTCATAGCAACACATAATTGTAGTTTAAATTTAAATATTTTATGAGTTATTGACATTTTCTTTCATTAAAAGATATTATTTTTTACCTAACTTAACCATTTTTTTCCGTATCTTATATCTTTACCCTGTACAAAATAACCTTCCCATAATAAATATCAATTTTTAAGTTGGGTGGTTTGTCAGTGTTCGCCCACTTAGCATTCATTAAACAAGTTGTAATATATGATAAGACACTCTCTTAATTATAGTTATGTATATATGACTAAATAGATGTTTTAACAAACATAAAAAACATTAAGCAAATTATCTGTTTTAAGCGGACTAAATGTGATGGATCAAAAGATTTGATTACTTGTTGTGTAAGTTGTAATATTAAAGTATTACACTAATTATTGTTTGTGGGTTAGTAAAACAAAATAAACTTGAAACATAGTGTATAAGTTATTACTTTTATACCATTCGATATGTGTTAAAACATAATTACCACTCTAAAAATCATACTGTCTAATTATATGTTTCTTATTTCATAAATGAAGTAATGAGAGTTATGTGATGATCTGTAATTTAAATAAACACTTCGTTTTAAAAAAACCTTCTGTGTTCAGAATGTTTCATTATATTTTTCTATACATAGGCATAAGCTCAAAAAAATAGTGTTTGTATAAATGAAAAGCTGTTTCGAATTTCAAAAATAAATACGTTTATAGGGCTAATATTTTTTCTCTTAATGATATACTGATATTAAATATTACATAATAATGAAATTAAATCTTAATTTTTTACCAAAAAATCAGTAATTAATTCTATTTAATATCAGCGTAATAATAAACCACTCAACTCATACAATTACGCTTACAAAGTGGGTATGGAGTTAACATGTATCATACAGAAATGTTTCTCTACAAACATTTGAAGACAGACATTTATATTTCAATATAGCTGCTTACAAATTCTAACACTTCATTGTTGATTGGTTCATTGCAAATTTCAAGCAAGAGACGTAAAATGAGGTTGTTTCAGAACTTAAAGATTAAAAGCTTGTCTCTTTGTTGAGTTTTGCACACAACTACTCGACAGCTATCTCTGGTAGCCGTCTCTAACTTTAGAATGAAATTCTAGAGGAAAACCACCTAGTCAGCACCACCCAACGTCAATTTTTGAGTTACCTTTTACCAACGAATTATTGGATTGGCCGTCACATTATAACGCCTCTACGTCTTAAAGGATGAGCATGCTCGAGGACAGGATTCGAACCCGCGACGCTCAGATTGCGAGTCGAGTCCTAACCACCAGACCATGCCAGGCCGAGGTTAAAAGCTAAGTTTGTCAACAATCTAATTGTGACACTTAGTTGTAAACTACGGTTAACTGCTTCAACTGCTAATCATTATAGCTGCGTAATTTCTTTAAGTTTTCTTTCAATTGGATAAGAAGAGTTTATATTATAAAAGAGAAACGAAAATAGACTTTATCAAACATTAATTACACGGTTGAATGCAAAATTCTGACGTGTTACCTTATAATCGAAGCTAACCATTATAAATACAAATTTGCAGGCGAAATTTAATTACACAAATTAATTAGTGTTATCAGATATCTGTGTCACGTTCTGAAATGGTGGTTAATTTGTTTACTTATTTTAACCTTAAGAACCAATGAATTTGTTTTCTAAAGAAGTTACTGTAAACTGTGCCTTTTATATATTATATAGAAATAACTTTTTTTTTTCTACTCAACAGTTCTCCCTATTTGCAGTTCATAAGCTGCCAGGTCTACAGTCTCACAGACATAGAGTAACATTGATTCTTTTAATTTTTTGAGTTTTATATCTATCGAGAATATAGACCAGGTGCTGAGTTAGTAGCCTCACGAAAAAGCTCCATTAACAGCGTCTGGGATATCGGTTAGAATTATTTTCTCTTTCTACGTAGATGATATAAGTGTATCTTCTCCTTTCATTGTTTTTTATGTACAGTACATAGCTTAGAGATGTACAGGACATAGCTTAGAGATCGTCAAATTTAATAAGACTTAAAATATGCTAGCAGAAAACACATTCTTTTCAAATATAATATTTAAAATTGGTATCAAAAGACAATCTTCGTCTCTTTACTAGGTTAGTAAGACTGTGATCAAATTAACCGGTTGGGTGATCTTTCACTGCGTATTTCATTATGCTAACAACAATTTAATCCTTACTATCTACAATCAACCTTTTTTAATAGTACTTGTGACGCAGACTTCCGTTTCCCCTGTTTTCATAATCAATTCACTTAAAAGATATGTGTGTTTTCCAGATTCACGAGTAGTAGAAGAAGGAAAAATCAATACTGAAATGATCACCACTATCTATATTATATTTGCCATATTTGATGAGACTATATTTCTTACGTTTTTATCGTTTTAATTAATTATAAAATAATATTCAAGTACTCTTAAATATAATTTCATAAAAGAAATGATAAGAATATTTTAGATGTTTCCAGAATGAAGTCAGAAGAACATCATAATTGTATAAGTATAACATTTTAATAGACTTACGTTTTTGCTTATGAAATAAAAGTATTCTAATGGAATTTCACCGTTGAAATATAAGGATAACGTCAAACATGTAATTTTATACGGTGGAACAGAAAGAAAAGCTTCATTATGAGACAAACACAACTAACTTTTTATGTGTCGTTGAAATCAATATAGTTCCAAGAAAGGATACTTAACAGTTTTGATGACTCCGAATTTTGTTTTGTGTTTTGTTCAAATACAAAATAATGTGCTGAAAGCGGATAGTTTTGTCTCACATGATTCACGTTTTTTGATTAACACGCAACGCAAAACATATAATTTAACCCGATGATAGGCACTACCATTTTATTCTGTCCGCTTCTCAGTAACTGGGAATAAATGTCAGAGTGCACAAGGTACAACCATGGGATTTTCGGAAACTGTTGTTCAAAGAGAGAATAAAAAAAAAAACAGAGCTTCAAACGACTGTTTTCTTTCTTCGATTAATCGCACTGAAATATTAGGACGACTTTTAGATTAATATTGCAGCTTCAGATGCTTCAATGAAATATATATGCTTATGAAATTAATATATAATTTTATTATTCAACTCTCCGAAAAACCACCGTCTTAGCTTACTTAGATATATGATAAGTAGAAATCAAATTTCCAATATATGAGTTTAAGAAAATGATTCTAATAAAATAAAATATTCTCAATTTCTTCTTTCGTGCTTGTAGTATAAACCAAGAGGATAATACTGAAAACATAAAGTTATGTTCTTTATTTCTTTTTAATTCTATGCAAGTGATAATCGTGCCAACCTATTGATTCAAGTGGAATCTGTTTAAACAAATGCTGTATTATTGAGTCTGAAACATCATAATCATATAGTTGAATATATACATATATATAATAATCATATAGTTGAATATATACATATATATATATATTAATTTCGATGACGACGGAACCCATTTGAGACTAATAATGGTTGGAGTCGGTTTG
>NW_013665714.1:1087427-1088162 GCF_000517525.1 Limulus polyphemus
AGGTACTCAATGTTATTAGTGGATTTAGTCTTAAACTTAACAACAATTGCTAAAAGATTCTGAGCGTTGTTTGTTTTTTTACATTTTATTATTCTGTCTTCGTGATGACTCGATAACGCAAAGCAACAAAGTCACAAAACTTCTAGCACGAATTTCAGTTGATTTCATCTATTCGTTGAATATTACACAAATTACAAGCTCAATAGTTAAAGTTTTAGATATATAGCAATTGTTGGTATACAACGTCTTAAATAATACGTAATGGTTTTCTTTTAACTATGTCACTGCCACATTAATTGTATTTTACCCTTCAAAGTATGATATTAATTATACACGAGAAAGGATATTCTCCTTCAATCTCCCAAAGTTTGCCAGTTTCGGATAACTAATGAAATATTAAAAGATGTGTATTCTTGCTTTTAATATGTATGTACAAAAAAAACCCAGCATGGAAAAGTGTTTATCTATAGTAAAATAGTTAAAATAGTCTAAGACTGATTTTGATTCTTCGACCTGATTATAACGTCAAGAGTTTTGCGTACATAGTGACTTAAGAGATTTATAATTCTACTGAAGTTTAGCTGGGAAGTCTTGAACACCGATAGCTTCTTCATAATTTCATTTATATTTTCAAACATCAGAAATAAGCATACTCTAGAACATATGGCATGACAAACGTGTTCTTTAAAACTAATTGTTTGCCATTTGGTAAAAATAATATATATATATATATTA
>NW_013665714.1:1089167-1101888 GCF_000517525.1 Limulus polyphemus
ATATATATATATATATATATTACATATGTAAAGTTAAGACAGAACATTTTACTTTCAAGTGTAACAAAAATGACAAAACTATGTTGGTTGCACTATATATACCATGACAGTGTTGTCACCTTGTATAAAGTATTTAAATTGAAATTTTTTGTTAGAACTGTGTTGTGTATTCTACATGTCATAACGTTACGTTCAATTTACACACAAGTATTCTTCTTCTCATTACGAATACAATATTATTATTTCCCACCTGTGTACATATTAATTATCTGTATAACTACTGATGTTTGTAACTGTATTAATTGTATCTATGAATGGTACCAATATATATATATATATATAATGTGTATTATACATCCAAATTCATCTTATAAGTTTGGTTTTACACAAGTTACTACTTATGGTTCACTACAGCTGTAAGAGTTCCGTTAGATATTAAAAAAGTATCTTCTATGCTGTAGAGTAGGTTACATATTTATAAAAAAAACAAGAACGTTTTAATCGTAATGATATATGTGATATAACGTGCGTAGTTTGTCTATATTTCGTAAGGTATAATGCTCTTACTATTAACGAATACTCTCTAAAGCAGTTGAAATATAAATGAAACGGGAATTGACTACAATATCTCTATAAGTGTTTCTCCCCTTCTCAAAAAGGCTTCAGTACACAAAATCAATGAGCAGTTGAAAGGCTTTATCTCTACGTCTAAAATATTTGTGCACTACACAAAAAAAATTAGTGACATTTAATAGCAAGGAGATTAACGTCAACTTCGATTTTTGTTGATAATTTAATTAAACAAGCTCTAGTTTCTAGTTCCATGACAAAAATTTGGGAATGAACTCGTGGCAGACTCTGGCAGAAAACAACGCCTTATATATGACATGCACTAATCTTATCTAAACCTGGTTCAAAATTTAATATGTTTCTTCCATGACCTGTCGTGAGACGTCTATCAGATTTGAACTGAGGTAAATTATTTTTATTCCGTAGCGGGGAAGATGATAGTCTGATTTAATTACGTGGTTTTACGTCAAGTTCTCAGTTCTACAGTAACACTTACAAAACTTCAACTGTTTTGATCGTAACTTTCTAATGAAACTGACAAATCAATTAATTTAACTGAAACAAGACCTGGAGAGTTTGTTTCTCAATTACACGAAACAAGCTAAACCTCTCAAAAATTGAAAAATTGAGGTTTTACAATTAATACTAGGATAAATCTGTGTATGAAGAACCTATGTGTTTAAAAAAATTAGATTTTTTAAGAAAATGTTTGCTACTTTTGATAAAAACGAAAAAAAATCATCATTATTTATAACTGTCTATACGCTAGACAAATTTTTAGTAGTTTACAAATACAAAGCATTCACGGATACAAAACCTTTTTCTACTTGCATAACTGTGGAATATAATTTAAGTACTGCTAATGGACAACTGATATTTAGGTTTTCCAAAATGAAGAAGGCAAAGTGGGTTGTGTGTGAGAGAGAAAAAGAAATTAGGTAGCAATTTGTCTTTATTAAATAAAGATAAACAAATATCTGGTCTTCAGACTTACCATACCAAAGCAAAACTGTAATCTCATCTACATCCATCAAAATATTTGTGTAATAGTTGCAATTCTAACGTCAACGACAAAAAGTAAAACAACAACAACAAACCATATTTTACCAACAAATCTATACGTATTGCTCTACTGTACAGTCAGCGGTAACTTTACGGACTTAAAAAGCTAAAATCTGAGGTTCTATTCTCTGCGGCAGCCAGATTGCAGATGGCCCACTGTGTAGCTTTGCGCTAAAACAACAAAAAACTTTGCTGTCTATTTCTTATCTTCTGTATCTCAAATGACTAATTAATTATACATTTTTACAATATTTGTCATTTGAGAAATGTTCTTAAAGCTGTAAATTTGCTAAACCAAGAGACTATATACAGTTGTACGTTAATCTTTTTTTTTACTTTACTACGTTCTTATATTTGAGTCATAGTATTTTTATTTATTTCAAATAATTCAACCATTAAAATAAAAATTTTAAGTATAAAAGTGTTGTTATTTCATCCTCCAAATGAACATGGTTATTATATAGGTAGTTGGCCTATTCCGCCGTTCATAGCTCCAAAGTCAGTTGGCGCTATAGTAACATTTGGACATCGGTATAAAAAAGGCATCATATATGTCAGGAATTATTTTGCGATTAACACTTTCTCCTTTTAGTTCATCTCTAAATATTAGAAACGTTTTCGTAAATAATTATTACAGCTATGGTAACAATGCTCATAGAACATTAAGATAATATCAACTTAAAAACAACAGAATATTGAGGATCAGGTAGCAATGATGCTTGTTTTTTGTTTGTTCAATTTTTGCACAGAGCTACTCGAGAGCCCTCTATGATGGCCGTTTCTAATTTTGAAGTAATAGGCTAGAGGGGAGGCAGCTAATAAATGCAACCCACCATCAACCCTTGGAATACTCTTTACCAATGAATTCAGGGATTGACCGTTACATAATAACGCCTCTACAGCTAAACGGGCGAGCATATTTGGGGACATGTTTCGATCGTGCGACTCGCATATTGCGTGTTTAGTGCCATAACCACCTGTTATATTAGGCCAGCAATAAAGCTTATATATAAATTTCTACAAAGACGATCGATTGTTGATGTAATTTAGAACATGTTATCAGAAAATAAGTAATTTGAAATGAAACAATCTTCAATGAGAGATGAGAGCTTCACCCCACATTCGAACTGACAAGGCGTTGCTGAAAGTCAGCACACATTTTCCATACCCACGACCAGCACGATCTCTAGATGTCACCGTTCTTGAGTTTTGGTTAGGGGGCTACCTTAAGTCTTTGATTTACTGTACCCCCTTCCCACTATAGGAAGTCAGACGGTATTATTCAGCTGTGACTCACTTTCACGTCACATTGAATATTGATAATATGTTGGAGGTATGAATTTCGCAATTAGCTCCACCTGGTGATAACTATGTTCGGTAGTAATCTCATTAATATATTTAACAAAAATTATGGCTACCTGCTGATCAGTTTTCGGTTTATAGACGCTATAATAGTCCAATAACCTTGTATATTGCAAACAGTTTCACATAAACTTTGAAGTTTAAAAACGACTGTTATAGGCCAGTTTACATTATCCTAAAAGTTATCGTAATTAACAGTTTGTCGATTTTACCTTAAATATTCATGCAAAAAAATCAGTTCTTAATTTCTTATAAAAATTTAGAACTTAAAACCTCACTGGATGTAACAGACAGAACATTTCCACCTGCGATAATTACTGTGCATTCACATGACTTGGCTTCTCAGGAGCTCAACGGTAAGTATGGAGGCTTATAACACTAAATATTGGGTTTTGATCCAGCAGTATAGCTCATTGTGTAGCTGTATGTTGAACAAGAAACAAACAAAGGAATGGCTCTTTCGGTTTATAAAATAAGAAAGTTGCATTTCCATGCACCCTTGTTCTCACTTGTACACAGGCTTAAAAACAAATTTACGCTTGGATATGTACACGATTTGCTATAGTTTTATATGTGGATCTGTGTTAGCTGATTCCTTGTAGTATTATGTTTATTACAATGTAACAATGAAAATAATATTGGGTCTTCTCCAAGCCACTTCTGGCACGTGAAAAGTTGAACGTTATGAATAAGTGAAATGTACAGACAAATATAGCTGAAATCGGCCCAACAGCAATTGAGTGAATATAATTTATTCATAGAGGGGGAAAACAGAAGACGACGTGTAAATGTAAAAGTTCAAGAAACATTAGACCTGCGAAATATCGTGAACTTTAATGGGACAAAACAAAATGGACATATTATTTTATGGGATAAGGAAAGTACTGTATTAGATTATTAATACAATAGAGAGCGATGCTAATAAAAAAAATAACAAAGTAATTTACCACACTATATATCGTTTCCATAACAGCTCGAACGGGTCTAGAACAAATCAAATATAACAATGCTTTCAAATACATACTTTTTTATACTTAGATCTTAGAAACAATATTGTGGTTACTAATAGTGTTATCAATTACATTTTGTGGCGAAAGTCAGTTTTATTTAACACAAAACTTTAAAATAAATGCATTGCTACGAGATAGCTTTGCTGCATGAAGTTAATTTAAAGGACTTGTTGGTAATTAAGCACAAAGCTACACAATGGGCTATCTGTATCGAAACCTGGTTTCTAGCGTTGTAAGTCTGCAGACATACCGTTGTACCAGTGGGGGGAAATTTAAAGAAACCTTCAGTCTGTCATGTACTAAATCTTGTTCTAGAAGACAAAACTCAATGCAGAAATAATCTTTATTTAATATTATGGTATTAAACATGGAATGCTGGCGATGCAATGAAACCAATGAGCTAATAGTCGTAAAAAACTCAAGCTGCAATGTAGATGTTTGTTTCTTCTTATCATGCTCCTCTTAATCACTCCATTGCGGATTTTAAACAGGAGTGTGTAAAAATAGCTTTTAAAATCTGTCTTTTGTCTGCCACACATCTCTGCCCAGGAGGTCTTTCATCAATACCCGAACTGGCTATAGGTTAATTAAGGAGAGTATGA
This sequence comes from Limulus polyphemus, assembly GCF_000517525.1. Taxonomy (NCBI): domain Eukaryota; kingdom Metazoa; phylum Arthropoda; class Merostomata; order Xiphosura; family Limulidae; genus Limulus; species Limulus polyphemus. The sequence goes on from NW_013665714.1 coordinate 1,093,774, forward strand.
AAAGAAAAAAAAAAAAACTTGTCATTTACCATTCAATTCATTATCTGGGTCATGAAATCAATTTTAAGCTGATTATGACCAATACCTTTACCAAATACAAGAAACACTGTCGAGGGAAGAAGCATGTTACTGTTATTACAGTGAAGAACACATGATACGCGGAATTTCATGTACGCATGTTCTATAATCGATAGGAAAGTTAAACTAATATGATGAAGTGTTTATAGTTCTTAACAATTTCAAATTATAATGGTACAAAATATGATATCTGAAGCTAGTTCTTCGATGTGTTCCTTATGCAAAAAAGCAGTTACTATTTTATTTGGTTACAATTCCATATCATACTCTGATAATAAAGTTTCATTACACAGTTGTAATAATGTTTATATTTATAGGATATATAAACAGTTATCGAAATTCATAGATTGGATTAAGCGAATCAATTCCTCACAAAGTTGACTTCGTTACCCAGTGCTTTAACACTTTGAGAAAATAAACTGACCCACTTAAGAATTATAAAATAAAAGATATAACTTATGAAACTAGACTTGAATTTATGTTGTGTAAAACCTTTTAATCACATTCGTTGGATACATGGGATCGTGGACCACCCCTTTTATTATAGCACACGAATTGTTCGTCTGAATTTAGGGTGATGCATGCAACATTAAACATCACGTTTCGTGTCGATTTCCGCGCGGTAAAAAATTAAATAGCTGCAAAACTTAAAGCATTTGTCCGATTGCTCATACATTTGAAACAGATGTTTCGGGGGGTCAACTTGCGTTTCTCTACCCAGTTTCGCCGCAATTGATTTATTCAATTACTCATATATGGTTGTGACACCAAACATGCAAACAAACAGAAATTATTAAACGAGAGAAAAAACAGAAGAACATAATATTCTAGTGTTTTGTTATTCATGTGAAATGTGTTTTGGTTTGTATATATATATATATATAAACATATGTTCTAGATCCTGCAAATAAAGTTATGACTGTCAACTGACTTCTTTTCGTGGAGCCCCCAGTGGCACAGCGGTATGTCTGCGGACTTACAACGCTAGAAACCGGGTTTCGATACCCGTGGTGGGTAGAGCACAGATAGCCCTTTATGTAGCTTTGTGCTTAATTACAAAAAAAAACAATAATCTTTCCTTTAAAGTTATGATATCATACACCGAAAGCGTTGAAGCGATGAGTCCAAAAGCCCAATATTCCAGACAAAAATCACACTAGAGTGAATATTTATTTTTATTATTCTTTTTAATTAGTCCATTGCGAGTTTTAAATCATAGGCGTTTAAAATGAGCATCTTAAGTTTGTCTTTTGTCTGCCACAAGTCTGTAGCCAAGAAGCCTTTGAATCAGTGCTAAAAGTCGTCAGCTGTGCTGGACACGATGATAGACAAAAGTCTATCAAAAATGCTACTTTACAGGCAGGGCAAAAATAATATCATATTATTAGACGCCGAAAGCTAACAAAGCCATAATACCACTAGTTTCCTATTCGAAATAAATATCACACTAGACTGCAGCTTTTGTTCACATTCCTTTCACTATGAAAGGTATCCTAAGTAAAGGTGCATGGTAGACAAACAATGGATTTATAATGCTATTTTTATACGCCTCTAATTTGAAATTCCTAAGGGATTAATTAAGAATAATGTAAAAAAATAAAGAAATTTTTAGTCTAATGTGATTTTTATCACGTGTATTTTTCTCCCTCTGATTGATAATTCCCCGTTTACCACAAAACACGAGTTTTTAGTCATAAAATAACTTTCATAGTTCAAATGTAATTATTGGAAATTTTTATGATAATTTTTTACCATTTTAGGTAAAAATTAATTTGATTATATGTCCACGTTTCTATAAACAAAAAGTAAATTGTAAAGATACGAAATATGGTATTAAATTAATTATAAAGATAGTTTTTACGTACTTTTCAGTTGCAACACAGATTGAATGTCTGCATTTGTTTACACTTACAATTTCTCCTCTAAGAATAAAGTTTTATTAGACACCTTTAATAATCTTTATAAGATGTATCTAAAGCGATACAACTACAAATATTTCCTAAAACTAAAACATTCCCAACTTAAGGATTTATACTTTACTACCATATATTAATGTGAAATGTCTGGCACTCAGCCTAAACTTAATAACTCTTTTCGTTTACGCAACCTTTGAAATGCGTTATAAAACTAAGCCGATCAATTGGTATTAAATCCATCACCAAGGAATTTAATGAGAGCCCAAGACTGAAGCTTAAACATATCCATGTTGCTTGATTTCCAGGATAGGTTGCTGTCCATAAGCACTCATAATACCGTGAATACAAGCACCGCCACTCATGATATCTTGAGCGCAGAAACTTGGATAAAGAAAAATGGAAAACATCGTATGTGATGATTAATTATATTTACTTTGGATTAGCTGATCTGGATTCAATACTAATCTGATGAACGCTTTAAATATAACTATTCTGTCATCTGTAAAGATTTGTGGTAGTAGTATAAAATTGTATGGATCCATTGTAGCAGATTTGGACTTTGTCCAATTAAGGTGTGCATAAAGAAAATGTTGTCGAAATACAGTATATTAGACAACATTGCACTGTCTGCATTGAGGAATTCTATGAGTACAGATCATGCCTGTTTGAGTGTGATAATGCATCACATCGCACGCACGACATATCCAGAAAAGGTTTGAGATTAATAGTGTCCAGAGTCTGCTCTAACCAGTCTAGTTTGAGATGTTTAGGGGCGCCATTTAAGGGAAAGAAAAAGAGTAAACTACACTATATTTGGAATTACTTTGCAAGATGGGTGTTGTATAAATAGCGCTCAGTAGTCGATTCCAGGCGTTAACAACAGGATCCAGGTTGTATTTAACATCAAAAGGGCCTAGTGCCTATTGAAATTCAGTCCATGCTCCCAAACACGGCCTCCTTCTTAACCCAAAGCTTTTGAAAATTTAGGGTAATTTATTTTACAAAATCACAGAGCTAGAGAAACAACTATGTTTTTCAGTATTACAAAGTATTATACGTCTTCCATATTGTGACATAATCAAAGAAAGACGTACTAGAATCTGTGGTACCAATGCATGCGGTAAGGTCCTACAGCTATATAACTGGCTTTTGAGGCTTCTTGAATAAATTGTAGTTTATTAAGTTAACTCGACTAGCATGCATATCTTACATGGCTTAGAATTCATTTACACTTATGGTAGCGCACACAATGCTTACAGGTTGTTCGTATGAATACATTACCATGATAGAAATTGCTTTCATGCAGAGGTTAAATGTCTTTAACACGTAACACGGGTTGGAATAAATGGAAATAAACTTGAGACGCACTTCACCATTACTTATGTCTTGTATTTCGAAATATTTCACTTTTGTTCCAACCTTTTCGACCATGTTTAATCATGCAACGTAAGATGTAAATAACAAAAATATACAGAAACCAACGGTGTCATATTCTTTAAGCGGAGCAGCGTATACCTTAATATCACTAAATATTCGACATATTTCATCAGGTATATACATAATAACATTAAGTCAGATAATTAACTTTTCTCTCTCATTCTATAATATGTTATGTTATTAGTTATGGATTATTTTTCTGTCAGATACCATAAGTACATTGGTTTTACAGTTGATTTTTAACATGCTTCTATTACAACCTAAAATAGTTCATTGGCAACATGTTAACACAGTGTACTTTAATCACTAATGAAAATGAGTAATTTAAGATTCATGTATAAATATATTAACCACAGCTCTGAGTGGATACGTTCTACACTCCATGTTACACACCATATAAGTAATTAACATTCTTAAGGAAACTAATGTCGATCGTTGAGAAAACATAAATCGTAATATACACACACGTATATAATTAACCAAGCACAATAAGGAATACTCAACTATAGTTGTTATATACAGGATGGAGTGATATCAACGGCTGGCTGGTTTGTCAACCATTTTAACAGCTACTGTGCCTTGGTAATATCATTCACGTCTCAGGCATTTTTACTCCATCTCTGCATTTAAATATAAGAGTGAACTTGTGATTAAAGTGTCAGCTGTCGTTTAATTTCATTCTAACTGAATAAATAATAAACGATATGCCACATTGCTTGGATTTTCAGTTGCTTCAATGAGGACACAAAAAAAAACGTTTCCAATAGGATGATCTTGCAGAAAAATTGCTGAATAAAAGAAAGCATAATGACTCCTGCTTGACTAAAAGAACACAGTTGTTTATGGAAATTGCTAGATTATTTTTATAAATCCGTATAAATTATTTTACTGTAAAACACGCAGAACGTTTTTTTTGTTGCAAACTTATGTAACGTTTTGCATTTTGAAGGTATACTTTTAAAGAATCTTGTTTAGACGTGCATGATAATTGCTAAAGCGAAAACGAATTCCGTATTCTAAATATGTTTTTGGAAATAAAATATTAATTTTCTTTGAATCTTGTTTATTGAAGTATTTTAATAATATCTGAATTTGGAATTCTTCAACATTCGATTTAACGAAAGAAGACTTAATAGACTTAATAATAAAACAATACATATCCACAACAAACATAGGTATTTGAAAAATAACTTTTAATACTTCTCTTTCTCTGATCAACCGGCATGGCCAGGTGGTTAGGGCGCTCAACTCGAAAGTCTGCGGGTCGTGGGTTCGAATCCCCGTCACACCAAACATGCTCGCCCTTTCAGCCGTGGGGGCGTTATAATATGACGGTCAATCCCACTATTCGTTGGTAAAAGAGTAGCCCAAGAGTTGGCGGTGGGTGGTGATGACTAGTTGCCTTCCCTCTAATCTTACACTGCTAAATTAGGAACGGCTAGCGCAGATAACCCTCGTGTAGCTTTGCGCGAAATTCAAAAACAAACAAACTGTGACCAAAGATTTGGAGGGCGATCTTCATTCATGACTTGAAGTCTTATAAAGCCTTCTACTAAATTATTTTTCAATCAAGAAACATTAGCCCTTTATCATTCGACACAAGGTATGTTTATAATCTAAAATGATGATAGATTTAAGATCATTAGTGCAAATCTTTGACTTATATTTCATCTTTCTCATCTTTAAACAGATATGTTTTATATCTTTACTAGTATATTCGAAAGTTTAAATTCTAGCATTTCAGCCTATTTATCAGAATATGTCTAATTGTATCCGTATTAACAACAATAATACATTTGTATAGAAAATCTAGAATTAGTAATTAATGACTAAGACTTTATAAGACGAAGAGTAAATAGGACTTACTTTCTTACCACAAGTCTTTTTTTGCCAGTACTGTGTTACAGATACATCAAACGACCAAGGATTAGGGCAAACATTTTGTATTAATACACTGGGGATTTAAATAATGAAGACAACTAGTGCCTATTAGTTATGATTGCTAACAACCAATGCTATGAAAATTACTTTCTAATTAGTTTTTAGAAGCAACGGATCCCAAAGAAAATATTTTGAAGTCAGTCTTATAAATTAGGTTGTAGTTATGTTCATTGAACTAGTCTAGGATTTTTCAGAGTTTCCAACTTTTAAAAAATTCAGATCAAGTATTACCAGCACCCATTTAGAACTTGTCAAAGTGCAAATTCTAAAGTCATGACTGATGTAAGTATGATCGCACAGGAGCTCAAATTATAAATTTTTGGGTTGTTTGACGTTTGATTCCATTAAATCCTTTAAAAATGCCTAAATAAACAAGATGTTTGTCCGCACAGAAATGAAAGAATGACTGTCGGTTGTAAAGTGTTTGGAAAAAGAAGAAAGAAAAAAGAAATAACAATGTAAGAACAGTATGTCTCTCTGCAGAGACACAAAAATAGTATTTAGCAAACACAGTCAGTTTGAGACTACAAATCATTTGTTGTTTTGGATGGTAAACGAAGAAAAAAAAAGTAATAATTTTTTATCTTCTTTAGTTTTGTTTTTATATCTAGACATTCAAACAACTTACATCGGTAACTATTGCCCGAAGAAATCAGGCCTTCAATTGTAATAAGTACTAGGCTTTATACGTTTGCATTTATTAATGCAAATATTTTTCTCAACGGGATACCATTAATCTTACCTTGCTAGAACAAGGATGTTCTGTAAGACGAAAATGAGGATACAAAATGCTCAGTAATTACACGTACAATCAGCCAAATATCAATATTAGTTTAATTCGCTTCTTCCTGCATTACCCTAAGGCTGTAATAGAAGTTTTTGTATACAGTATAATATTTTCATTTAATAATTCATATGTTTGCATCAAACTGTGCTATGTTGTAACTGTTTTACTTAGCTTTTTAAATAAAAAAAAACGGGAAGGAATAATATTAACTTTTATTTTTCAAATAAAATATTCATTTAAAGACAACAGTAAAAGGAGATTTGACTGCTTGCCTTTTAAGTAATTATTTTGATGAAATGACGCTGCTACTAATTGAACAAGTTTGAAAATAGTGTCGATGCCATAAACCAGAAAAGTAAACTTTGAAACGTTTAAAACAGACATATCAGCATATTTCAAATTCATTATTTATACTAAGCCTTCAAAAATGTCTGAAAGCATTGTTTCTTGACTTTGAAACCCTTTTTAGTAACTGGCGTTTGTGACATAAGATATATAGGCTTAAGACTTTGCGATACATTTTACATAAACACTAAACATACACTCAATGTAAAATGCAATTCTTGAAAACATCTTAATGTGATTCCTTAACTTAAGACGTTTCATCATATAACTAGCTGCTACTCAGTCTTCTTCAATAAATCATGAGATTTACTAGATTAAAATAGACGTCAGTTTGTTTGTTATGGGTTTCGCGCACAGCTAAACGAGGGCTATCTGCGCTAGCTATCCCTAACTTAACAGTTGGAAGGCAGATAGTCATCACCACCCACCGCCAACTCTTTGGCTAATCTTTTACCAATGAATAGTGGAATTGACCGTTACGTTATAACGCCCCCACGGCTGAAAGGGCGAGCATGTTTGGTGTGATGGGGATTCCAACCCGCGACCCGCAGATTGCGAGTCGAGCGCCCTGACAACCTGGCCATAAACATCAGTCAAAACATATTAATATTAATCTTACTAATCTCACTTATCGAACTGGATTTTCTGTAGAAGTTAACTTGAAAATAATTACAATCATGTGATAACGAAAGGGAACGCGTGTTAACTGTTCTACTTAAATATTCTTGAAATTTCTTAGATATCAGATTTTTAAAGTTGTTCATTGTATGTTTAGAAGCATTTCTCAAGTGTTCAAAATAGGAAACATTGTATGTTATTCTTACTATATAAACTACATAACATAGACAAGCTGAGCTTCAAATGAATACTTACTAAATATTTATCGATGACGCAAGTCAAATTACATAAAACATTACGACCCCAATTAGTAGTCAATCGATTCTGAAAGTTAACATAAGGTGATACTGATCGAAGTATTAAAGAAAACGTTAAAGTATTTTAATTTTCTGTTGTTTAGTGAATGTTTAATACTTTACAACTAAATTTTCGTATCGTTCTATTTTCTTTTGAAACTTGACAAAACATTTAAGTAAACTAGTTAGAGTATTTGTTTGTTTGTTTGTAGTTATGCACAGAGCTACACAATGGACTATCTGTGCTCTGCCCACCACGGATATCGTACATTTACAACTTGCATTTTCACGGTGGCCACATTTGTTTGTTTGTTTATTACGGATTTCACGCAAAGCTACAAGAGGGCCATCTGCGCTAGCCGTCCATAATTTAGCAGTGTAAAACTAGAGGGTAGGCAGCTAGCCATCACCGCTAACCGCCAACTCTTGCGCTATTCTTTTACCAACGAATAGTGGGATTGACCGTCACATAATAACGTCCCCACGGCTGAAAGGGCGAGCATGTTTAGTGTGATGGGGATTCGAACCCGCAACCCACAGATTGCGAGTCGAGCGCCCTAACCACCTGGCCATGCCTGGTCAATGTGGCGCCATTTACAAAATTGATTAGCAGAAATTTTCTTCCGTGGCACCAGGACCTAAATCTCTATTCAAAACAATTTTGTTTTTAGCTATTTCTAATGATTCTCTTATATAT